>NC_045442.1:107187066-107247010 GCF_002776525.5 Piliocolobus tephrosceles | reverse complement strand
TTTTTTTTTTTTTTTTTTTTGAGATGGAATTTTGCTCTTGTCACCCAGGCTGGAGTGCAGTGACGCAATCTTGGCTCACTGCAACCTCCACCTCCCAGGTTCGAGCAATTCCCCTGCCTCCGCCTCCCTAGTAGCTGGGATTACAGGCATGCGCCACCATGCCCGGCTAATTTTGTAGTTTTAGTAGAGACAGGGTTTCTACATGTTGGTCAGTCTGGTCTCGAACTTCTGACCTCCAGTGATCCGCCCGCCTTGGCCTCCCAAAGTGCTGGGATTACAGCACCGTGCCCGGCCCCAGTAGTGCTTTTAAAGGCGAGTTTTGGGGCTGAGCATGGTGGCTCATGCCTGTAATCCCAGCACTTTGGAGAGCCAGTGTGGGAGGATTGCTTGAGCCCAGGAGGTCGAGACCAGCCTTGGCAACATGGTGATGCCTCATCTCTGCAAAAATTAGCTGGGTGTGGTGGAGTGTGCCTGTAGTCCCAGCTACTTGGGAGGTTGAGGTGAGGTGGGAAGATCACTTGAGCCCAGGAGGTTGAGGCTGCAGTGAGCTGAGATCATGCCACTACACTCCAGGCTGGGCAAGAGAGTGAGATCCTATCTCAAAAATAAAAATTAAAAAGGGAGCTTTGGGCTATTCACTATTTCTGGTTTTGTTTTTGTTTTTAAACTAAAGGTGATAGGAGAAAGAAAACGCTGATAACATTTTAAATTAATCTTTAGAAATGCACTCACAAAATGCACGGAACTGAAAACTGCTTATATCAGATAAGAAACCTGGAAAATGAATGTGAAAAGCCAAGAAAGGGGAGGAGGGTGGGAGAAACGAGAGGAAGGAAAAATGACCCTCAGGTACTTTGCTTAGTACCTGGGGTGACAAAATAATCTGTGTACCAAACACTGACATGAATTTACTTCTATAACAAATCTGCATGTGTACCCCTGAGCCTCAAATAACAGTTTAAAAAAAAAAAAAAAAAAAAAGAATGAAAGTCATGGGAAAGAAGACTGAATCTAGCAAAACGTCCTTACGTGCATTTCTCTGGTCCTGAGGTCAGATATGGTTGAAACAGGGATAATGACAAACAGGGCCCAAAACGTTCAGCCGCCTCCTACACTTGCTGTTGGTGGAGTTACCGCAGGATGACAGAGTTCTCTGTAGCGCAGAGGCAGCACATGTGGGTTCATTGCTGAGCTGATTCTGCTGAGCCTAGAAAACTGAGCGCCTTAACAAGTCAATTCCACACCCCCTCGAATTTGTGCCTCGGTGGGGAGTCCTCAGCAGGAAATCCTCCATCTGTTTTCCTTTACTACAAGGGACTTCAGAGAATGAGTTCATTTCTCTTCAAACATCCTCACGTTGCTGTAAAACAGCACTGGGCTGAGGGATGAGAAATGTCACCAGGGATACAAGAGGACGCCTTCAAACGGAGATAGCAGAGACGGTTACACTCTGAATTAGAGTGTAGACTTGGAGAGGATTTATTTGTCTTTTGTTACTTACATCCTAGATGTGCTTTTTTTTTTTTTTTTTTTTTTTTTAAAGGGCAGCTTTGTTTTTTCCTACTTCTAGTAAAGCATGGACATTTGAAGAAATAAATATAAAAGGAAGATTTCTCAAAGATTTGTCCTGTTGAGTAATGAAGCACATCCTGAGGACCCAGGGATTAGAAGTAGATCAGTCTTTCTTTTTGAGCAAAAAAGCCTAATTTGAAATTCAGGATTACTTTTAAAATATCACTGAAAGTAAGTACTTTGTCTTTTTGGTTTTTTTCCTCTTTTCTTTCTTCCTAATCCCCTACTCAGCCTTTTTCGCATATTATAATCTCAATGAATTTATCAGTTGTACTATAAATGTGAGTAAAATGATTTGCCAACTCCTAAATTACTTACAAGATGAGATACTGAGTTTTCTGCTCTGAACACTGTTCGGTACTAGCAGGTAGCAGACAATATTTACAGTAATGTTTATGTTTTGATGTCGAGACTCATTTGATTTCATTAACATTTCACGTGAATATCTTTTGCCTCATTTCCCCCAGTAATATAAACGATATTTTAAATTGGAAAATGAGTAAGCAAGCAAACTTACTCATTTGCTCTTCTGAAAAGAGCATTGTTGCCCTAGCAAGCAAACCAATAGATTTCAACTTTTGTCGAATTCTCTGGAATATTTAAGTACATTTGCAGAAGGATCTGTAAATCTAGAGAGGAAACTTAACTAAAACAATAACTCTTGTGAACTCCTTTTGAAATTGCCATGAAATCATATCACAAATATGTAAAAAAAATTTCAGAAAAACCAACTCTTTAGCAAAAGGGCATTGAAAAATAAAAATATGTCAAACTGCTAATATCTTGGGTTGCACTAGTAAGCTGAGCTACAGCTGTGTGTGTCTTGAAGCCTCCTCAGAACTCCAAGATTCTAGAGCTGTGAGGCTGATCTAGCTATATGTGGTTGAAGGGTACACAGGAAATCAGAGAGATTATCTAAAAGGGCCCAGAGTGTCCTGTTCCCTTAGGGGCTCCTAACATCTACCACCCATCCCTTTACCCTCTCACCCTTATGTAGTAGCTGTAAATCCTTAAAGCTTGCTATTGGAGGGGTCATGCTACCTCTCCCAGCAGTCATTTTGGGAAAGAGATGACTGCTTCAATGTGCTATCTGGCCAATGGCTGGGCAAGAATGAACGTAAAAATGATCTGTGCTTCCTACACGTCCCAGGTCCCATAAGTTACAAAAGTCATCACCTGTGCGAAGGCTCTCTACAGACCAGCATGTCTGTAGGAGAAAGACAATGGGTGAAACCCACTTCCGTGGAAGTAGGGTGCTGCATTCTTCTTCCAGCTTCCCCTATTCTATAGATGCTGTCTGCCTTGACCCCCAAGAAACATGATTCCTACGCATCATCCGTTGCCATAGCCAAGTGCTCCCTGAACCGGCCTTGTTTAGCCCTTCAGTTAAAGACCATTATCTGCCAGTCCATCTGTTATTTTCACTTAGGAGAGTGTGTTATTTCAGATCTATAGATGCCCTTTAAATTTCCCCTACATGTTGGTGTAGTAACTAGATGTAGTCCAAGGGTAAAGTCCCACTGTGAACAATGGGAATCAGAGTTCCACTTGTGAGAGCATTTGTGGCAATGGTATAATCTTGGATGGCCACAAACCCACCCTTGGGAGAGGGGGAGGGGAATCTGAGAACAGTGAAAAATGAAATAAAATGAGAGTCTGGTTCTTGCCATACAGAACAGTGGTTGCTTTCAGAGGGATTGCTTGCTTTCTGGTGTAGCTATGTTTAAGAAATCGTGCTTCTTGCTATGGGACATAATGTTGCCCCTATAACCTCTTTTATAATTGCTGGCTAGCTACTCATCAGCTATGGTGATCTTGGCAATTCACCTTTACAAAAGGGAGCCATGAAGACTAGGAGTTGTCCTATCTGGCACATTTCTCCTTAACCAGTTAAGAAAATGCTCAGTAGACTTTGTCTTCTTTAACTGGCCTGTTTTCTGCCTGCTAAATGAGAAGTGCCTTATGACCTCTTTTCCTCCAATAGAAATTATATTGCTAAATTTCAAAAGGCATCAGGTCATCTCTGGAACCCTGGGGCAGTTGTCATTTGTAAAGAGAATGGTTTGCATTGAGTGGCTTTTTTATAAATCGATATTCCAGTCATATCTGAACTGCCACATCCTGTGGTACAAGGAGATGATCATGAGGAAGATGATGATGACATCTAACAAGTATTGACTGCCATCCTTTGCTAGGTGTGATACTAAATATTCTGTGACACTTATCACATTAAATCCTCCTTACTTTACCTGTGTAATGCGGGTAATAGAGGCAGCTCATTCACATATTTCAATGGATAGGGGACAAAAAAGATTCAAGAATGATCCTACCCACTGGCATCCTGTATTCTTTTTGTTTGTTGTTGTTTCTTTCACTCAACTGTCTAGCTCCCAAGGCTGTGGGTTGTCCAGGCTCCCTTCTCTATTACCTTCACTCATGGATAGTGTTTCTAGGAGAAAACAGGTAGCCTAGCATAGGTAGCAGCCTAGGGTGGGGGTAAAGTGGAAACAGACACTGGGACTTCAGCAGTGAGTTTTTGCTACATGTGTTGGAAATTGATTTCAGTTGTCTCTCCTCTGTGTTAACTTCTATGTAAAGTATAACTTCACCCATGCCATGCTTTTCTGGGCTTCAGTTTCTGCAGGGTTATGGGAATAATTAAGCCCTTTTAGCTTAAAGCATTGACATTCTTGGGAGAAAATAGCATGTTAGTGAACTAATGTGTTTTAGCTGTTTGTGTTGAACTAGATTTTCACTGGGAGCAAATAAGACGCTTAGAAGATAGAATGAAGTCTTTCAAATTGCCAGAAAGGAGGGAGATGTCAAATTTTTTGCTGTCATAAAACAAGTTTTAAGTAAAATTTACTATAACATCTACTGTCATGAACATTTTATTAGTATACGACAAATAGAGGTTGGCTGATTTGTAGATGATTTTTCAGCACAAAAGGCATATTAAATAATCAGTGAACATGTGAATGAAGAAATAAATTTGTAAATATGGGAAGGGAAGTCACTGGGGGTTAGTAATACTTTCCTTTGTTTTTCTATTGTTTCTAACCTTGGTTATTGGGTGCATTTTTAGGTTAACTTGCCACCTTTATTACATATTCAATGATTAGTTACTGAATATCTCTTGGGGCATCACTAAGGGGTATGGGGGTGGGTGTGTTAGATACAGACATACATGTAACTATATAATGTGTGGTTATCTTGATGTTTTGTGTTCAATTTTTTAAATTATTTTTTAATTTCAATTTTTATTTTAGATTGAGAGGGTACATGTGCAGGTTTGTTACATAGGTATATTATGTAATACTGAGGTTTAGGCTTCTACTGATCCCATCACCCAGGTGTGAACATAGTACCCAATAGGAAGTTTTCAGCCCTTCTCCCCACCCTTTAGGAGTCCTTGGTGTCTCTTGTTCCTGTCTTTATGTTCATGTGTACCTAAGATTTAGCTCCCGCTTATAAGTGAGAGCATGTGATGTTTAGTTTTCTGTTTCTGCATTAATTCACTTAGGGTAATGGCCTCCAGCTGCATCCAGGTTGCTGCAAAGGACATGCTTTCATTCTTTTTTATGGCTGCATAGTATTCCAGGGTGTATACATACCACATTTTCTTTATCCAATCCACCATTAATGGGCACCTAGGTTGATTCTATGTCCTTGCTACTGTGAATAGTGCTGTGATGATATGTTCAAATATTAAACATATCAGAATAGTCCATGATTACATTGGAGAACAAATGTACTGCAACCAGGTGATTATATGCTTTGAAGATGGTATCCAATGAGACAGAAAAACCAAATTCAGAAATACTGTCGTCTCACAATTTTGGATTCACACACATTGAAACTAGAATGCATTTGGAATCATCTTATCTGACTCCTCTTTACGAATAAGAAAACCAAAGCCAGCATAACAAAATGGTTTATGAAACTTCACTAATTAGCTGCAGAGCTAGAATGAGAATTCTAGCCTCTGGCCTCCAAATCTAATGCTTTTTTTTGTTTACTTTTTAGTTTTTATGTTTTAAAAATATTATTTTTTTACAATAATTAAAAAATAATGAAGCTATGCCCTCATGGTCATGCCAATTGCATTGCTCTTTTAAATATTTTAATATAAAAATAATACAAAACATAATACAAAATAATATAATAGTCATCTGCAAACCCACCACCAAAAATGTATGTTATTTTGTATATATTAGTTCAGAAAATTTGTAAAATAAAATGAAGCCCATTATAAATACAGCGAAAGTACTATTCTTTTCTCTTCCCCCTCCTTTCCAAGATAATTATTGTCCTAAAATTGCTGCATAACTTTTCCATGTGTATTTTGGTATCTTGGCATTTTTACTGTGTGTGTGTGTGTGTGGGTGTGGGTGTGGGTGTGTGGTGTGTGTGTGTTATAACAGGCATATTCATGTCTGTTTGTTGTATCTATTTGTGGTTATACTATAGTTTGTTTTTAAATTTTAAAATACACAAAGTATTGTCCACATTCTTTTGTAATTTTGTTTACATTCAACATTATTTTGGGCATGTATTTATATTGCGACCTATATATAGGTCCATTTATTGTAATTGCAGGATAGTATCATGTTGCATAAAGAATACAAGGTTGATTTATCCATTTTTCTACTGAGGGAAGTGTGGGTTGTCCCTGCAGTTCGGCCATTACAACCATGCTGCAGTGTTCCTTGTACATGTCTTTCATGCTATGTGCTAGAATTTCTTGAGGGAAGTTTCCTATCCTAGAAGTTGATCATAGGAGGACACATATCTTTGCTTTACTAGATGTTGTTAAATGGCTCTACAAACTGTACTGGTTTATTTGATTATTGAGCAGCAGTTCTGAACTCTAGCTGCCAATGACAGTCACCTAAGGAGCTTTTAAAAATTACCAGTGCTTAAGTCCCACCCGAGACCAATTAAGTCAGAATCTCTGGAGACTCGAAGATGGTATTTGTGTAAAGCTCCCCAGGTGACTGTAACATACAGTTAGAGTTAGGATCCACTGGTTTTGCATTTATTTCCCCATATCTTTTCCAACACTTGGAATTATCAGACATTCTTCTTTGCTAATCTCTTAGATGTAAGGACTTTCTGATTACTGGTGAAGTTGAGTATATTTATATAATGTTACTGAGCCTTCCATTGAGAACTATGTTATATATTACTATTCTGGGCAGTAATTTTGAAGGGGGTAATATATGAATTGCAAATGTCTACCCCCAGTTAATGGCTTTTTCCTCACTTTATTTAGTCTATCTTTTATCATACAGAAGTTAAAAGTTTTAATACAATTAAATGTCAATATTTTATTTTATGGATAAAAAATACTTTGCACTTTGGAGAATCTTAAGAAACATTTCTCCACATAGTTTAAGAAAGTTCTTTTTCTATGCTTTCTTTTAAATGTTTTACTTTTTCTAAATGAGATCTTTATCTAGGATTTGTATTTCTATATGATGGCATGTATTATCCTCATTTTTATTTCTTTTGTATGAATAAGCAAATGTCCCAGTACAATTTATTAGTTTATCCTGTTTCCAACCATGTTGGACAGCTTACTTGTTTTAGAAGTTTGTAAATTATTTTCGATTTTTAAATTAATCATTTTATATCCAAATAATGACAATTCTGTTCATTCTTTAGTAATATTTATATATTTTTATCATTTCTTTTCTTGTTGATATCATGAATAGGAACTCTTGTCCAATATTGAATAGAAATGTTGATAGCAGGCATCCCATCTTGTTCCAGATTTAATATGAGATGCCTCTGAATTTAACCATTAAGGATGGTATTCTCTTGGGATTTTAGTATACGTTATCTTTTATCAGGTTAATAAATGGCTTACCTCTATTCCTTGCTTGCTCAAAGTTCTTCTTAAGAAAGTGTTTTTCATGTTATCAAATATTTTCTGTATTTATTGAGATGAATTTGTTTTTTCTCTTTTAATGCATTAATTGGTAAATTATACTTATAAAATTTCTAAAATTAAATCATTCTTCTACTCTGGGAAAAACTCTACTTGATCCCATTTTTTAAAAATATCCATTCCAAATTTAGTTTGCTAACATTTCTTAGAATTTTTATATTCATAAATTAGATTTACTCATTGTATATTAACTTTATCCTGCCTCATAAAATGAGTTAGGAAAGAGTATCTGGTTTATTCTATTCTATGGGACTGTTTTTACAACATTAGGTTTACCTCTTCTTAGAAAGTTGGTAAAGATTTGTTGGCTGGATGCAGTGGCTCATGTTTGTAATCCCAGCACTTTGGGAGGCTGAGGCGGGCGGATCATGAGGTCAGGAGTTTGAGACAAGCCTGCTCAATATGGTGAAACCCCGTCTCCACTAAAAATACAAAAATTAGCCGGATGTGGTGGCACACACCTGTAGTCCCAGCTACTTGGGAGACTAAGGCAGGAGAATTGCTTGAATCCAGGAGATGGAGGTTGCGGTCAGCTGAGATCATGCCACTGCACTCCAGCCTGGGCGACAGAGCGAGACTATGTCAGAAAAAAAAAGAAAGAAAGAAAAAGAAAAGAGAAGAGAAAAGAAAAGGAAAAGGAAAAGAAAAGAAAAGAAAGTTAGTTGGTAAAGATTTGTCTGAAAGAATCCTATGTCTTGGCCAGGCACGGTGGCTCAAGCCTGTAATCCCAGCACTTTGGGAGGCCAAGACGGGCGGATCACAAGGTCAGGAGATCGAGACCATCCTGGCTAACCCAGTGAAACCCCGTCTCTACTAAAAAATACAAAAAAAAAAAAAAAAAAAATACTAGCCGGGCGAGGTGGCGGACGCCTGTAGTCCCAGCTACTGGGGAGGCTGAGAGGCTGAGGCAGGAGAATGGCATGAACCTGGGAGGCGGAGCTTGCAGTGAGCCAAGATCCGGACACTGCACTCCAGCCTGGGCGACAGAGCGAGACTCCGTCTCCAAAAAAAAAAAAAATCCTATGCCTTGTGGGTTTGTGTGTGTGTGTGTGTGTGTGAATAGACTTTAACTATTGATTCACTTCCTCTTAAGAATTGACCATTTTGGCTAGATCTTCAAATGTACTGATACAACGTTGTTTTTGATATTTTTTTTTAAAAAATCTCTACTTTCTCTGTGGTTATGTCACTTTTTTCATACTAATACAAATAGTCATTTCTGATTTCCCTTTCTCTCTATTTTCAAATTAGTCTAGTGAGAATTTAGTCCATTAGGCTTATTTTTTCCAAAGAAACAGTTTTGAGTTTTGAAGGATATGAATTAAAAAATAATCCCCATAGTCAGACATTAATTTAGTTGCATATATTCTTCTAGATTGGCAGTTATTTTCCTTCATCCTTTTGGAGATATTTTACTGATTACTGTCATTTATTTTTGCTTTTGCGGAGTCTACTATTGCCTACTTGTTACCTCTTGGTAGCTAACTTGTGTTTTCTCTCTGCCTGCTTTTAAGGTCTCTTTTGTCTTTGTTGTTCTGCAGTTTCCGCCACAATGTAGTTCATTGTAGATCTGTACTAATCTTCATTTCGCCTTATCTCAAAGTAATCACATATTTAATGAATTCTGGGAAATGTATAGGCATATATCACTGAATATTGCCAATTTATAATTCTATTCTCTTTCAGAAATTTATATTACACATGTTGAATTTTTGTTTGTTTTATGCTCTCTGTTTCTTTATACTTATCCTCTTATAAAATTGCATTCTAAATTGTTTCCTTAAACCTGTCTTTCAGATCATTGATTATGTCTTTAACTTTGTCTGAACAGCTGTTTCACCTATCCATTGAGTTTTTCATTCAATTGCTATAGCTTTTATTTCTAGATGATGTATTGTTTTAATACCGTATTTTTCTTTTCATATAGTATATATGCCTTTAGTCTTAGTCACTTAAAACATGTTAGATAATCTGTTCTTTTGTTCATTTATCCAAACTTTGTAGGATCCAAAGTCCCATATTTATTGTTTCTGGTGATGCAGTTCTTCTCATGGCAGATTGTTTCTTCATGTAATTTGTAATTTGGAATTATGAGCTCATCTTCAGTGAGGAATACTGTATACAAACATGTAGCCAGAGTAGATATAGCTAGCCCTTCAGAGATGTTTTGCATTTGTTTTTAATTTGTGTCCTAAGTGAATCGTTAGGCTAATTTCTTAATTCAGTTATTCCTGAACTACCCACATAGCCCTGGTTATAAATTCTGAGTGATACTGTCTCTTCCCTTCTCTTGGCATCTAGATAGAAACAGATAGGCATCATTATGGTGCCCATTTATTTGGACACTTTCACTATCCTCTTATGTCCACTACATAAGAATCTAAATCTAAGCTTCTAGGTCACTGAGACCCATTAAGTCCCCTTAATGCAGATCAATATCAGTTTGTATCTTACCACACTGCTCTTAGATCTCTGTACCTTACACCTGGGTCTCTCTTTTTGTTTGCTCTGTCTCTCTCTCCTTTTGCAAGTCCAATAAAACACTTGAAAAAATATCTTTTTGTCAGTTATTTCTAAGTGTTTATAGTAGGAAAGTTCTCAGGTTTTTTAAGAAAAAGAAAAAGCAGAACAAAAAGTTCTACTTTGACCTTTTGACCTAAAACAAATCATATTCGCCACACAAAAAACTTTCCTGCTAGCTTCTGTCCAAATGTAGACTGTCCAAAAACCAGCTTGAAAAGTATTAAACTAATGTAACCCTAAGTGCCTTACTATATAACCTTTGAGGAGTTGGGTTCCTTTTAACTTTTAAAATAAATGCAGCCACAGTCTGGTGTGTTGAGAAAAGATAGGGTGGGGTTGGGGAGGGTTTATATCCTACCTTGAAAAACTTTTCAGGGAGTATATTCCAGAGAAACACAGAATAGTTTCTGAAATCATGCAAACGTCTTTTGCTTTTCCTTATTGAGAGACTAGAGACTTTTTAAAAGTTATAATCAAAATCCAAAGCCCTTTCTATCCCTGGAATCCTATGATTTTTCTACTGCCTTGAGACATGTTCCTGAAAAATCTTTTTACAGCCTGTGTACAGCTTTGTAATCAAATTCTGAGTATCAAAGTAGTCCAAGATTTTCACAGCGCACTCCATAGGACCCCAGCTTTCTGCTCCTCACCATAGGACCCCAGCAGCTTTACAGATATGAGGGGGACTGTATTCTCTGCTGTAAACATTTCTCAGATCTCATTGTCCACATAATTGTTATGACATGTCAAAGAGTACATTAGCAAACGAAATAATTAGTTGATTAAAAATAACATAAGTTGTCGAATATTGTGTAACATGACATATTTCACAATACCCACTGTTGGAAACTTTTATTACTTCCTTTGAACATCCTGTAATTTTGAAATATTTTGCCCTAAAATTCTCTTTGGAAGCAACAAGTTAGTAATAAGTCAGCAATAAGACACAGTTAGAATAAAAACAAAGAATTCACACACATACAAAAAGAACAATATTGCAAATATTCTTGTCACACTCAGTACCCAAAGTTATTTCTGAAGCCTCACCAAATTATTTTAGATTAAGTATCTAAAACAAATTATTTTTAAAAATCCATCCTTTGCTGAATTTTATTCTGTGTTTGGATTGAGGTGGAGTCTGTCGTTAGCTGCATGATGAGAGCGGAAATGCTGAATCTTTTTATTTTCTTAATTAAGAATTACCATCTCAGGTCCTGGTCAGTGGTTTACAATGGCAATAATCTCTTCCAAAACAGTTGTTAGTCTGGATCCTAAGGGGTTTGCCAGAACATCAACCTCAACTTGACCCCTCATGGTTGCAGGAGGAGGATGCAAGGGTCAATAATCATTTTTAGAAAATTATCAAGCCTGGGTTGCACCCTAGATTATGTAACTTGCTTTAAAAATAATGATAATGTGTTTGTCATTTTAAATGACTGGGATCAGCAAAGCTAATGAAAATGTTTAAATCCTTATCAGTTGGAATGAATAGCGCTGGCTCCAGAAAGTGCTGACTTCAACATTTTTGCTCTGCTTTTGTTGATCCTGTCTGCTGATGCACACGACCTATTGATGTGCAGCTCCGCATGCCATGGGGACTCATTCATCCATGTTAGAAGTGAAAGGGGCTTCCGGGCCTCTACATGTGCTGCGGCACATTCCTCTGGTCCTCTAACAAAGCTTTTAATTGGCGTCTGTGACTAATGAGCATGGAGTCCCAGGAGAAATGGAGCACAGTCTTCTACCACCCATTAAGATGAGCTGCAAGTTCAGAGTTTATCAAGCTTGAACCGGGAGCAGACAGGGCCAAAGACTTGAGATAAATAAGAATGAATAGTTTCATTTTCTACCTTCATAAACTGGCATTAATAATTCTTAACTAAAGTACATTGCACTTTTAGTGTTATTACTCAAGCTCTCATAGCCAAGGCCCTCAGTGGCCCTGTTAAAGGCCGCATACCTCTTTTCAAGAGAATCGGAATTAACCCTACTTCAGCTAAAGTTTAGTCGGAATGCATTCTCTAACAAAGAAATATTTTCCCTCTTTGTATAGGGTAGTAATCCTTTCTCACCTGAAGTCATATGAGATGAAGTAAACGCTGGAGGTGGGCCATATCGAGCTAGGGAGAAAGGTACTAACCACCTTCTATGTACAGAAAATGCTGATGCAGATAGTTCCACCCGAAGGTTTTTGTTATCTTTGTCTTTTAATTTATACTTTCAATTATGTGCCTTAGTGCAGTGTAACAGAGTCATTATGTGGATTAGAGGAGAGCCAGGATGAAAAACTTACAGTCATTACCTATTATTTATTGTATCTACTCAAGGGCGTCAAATAAATAGCATCATTAGAATTAGTACATTGCTGAAATCAGGGGTAGGAGTTATACTTACTCCCTGAGATCTTAACATTAATGTTTGAAAGGACACTTGTAGGTCTCATTTGGTCATTGGTATATTATAGACTTCATACTTCTAAGTGACATAAGTGAGTATAAATACATATTCAATAAATACTTCAGATGTCTTTAAAGTATATAATCATTAATTTTTAACTCTACAACGGTTATACTTCATAATCAATAGGACTCTTGCCACTCTCATGGTTAATCTTGATTTTAAACAGCCTATCGTATGACTCGGCTACTGTATGACACCTCCCTACCATATGACAATGTTATCTCTTGTCCTATATCTCTGTATCTGATCATTTCAACTAATCTATTTCAGTTGCTTTATAATTTCCTCTTACCCATCCCTAGAACTTGATTTGAATTTCCTTTCCTCCTGTCCAGATGGACCATCCAGTTCTCAGTTTTTCACAGAGCTCTTTTTTCTTTACTCTTTTTACACTGTTCCACTGGCTTATTATTATTTTGATTAAGATTCATGATCTTAGGCCTCATGTGTCTCTCATGATGAAGGGCCAGATTCATGATCATAGGCTGCATGTGTCTCTGCCCACATCCCCCGTCCCACATTACCTTTGACTTCCTGTGTCCCCTTCCTCCTTTCCTAATAAGACCTTCATCCTTAGTATCTGCAGATTCTTCAGAAACTTGTTGATCATTCGCTTCTGCCATCTCTCACAGAAAAACCTTTTTACTCACATCCCTTCCTCCTGCAGTGTACAAGTTATAACTCAACCTTTCAATGAAAACTTCCTAGATTGGGTTATTGGGTTATTATTATTATTATTAATTTAGAGACAGAGTCTCACTCTGTCTTCCAGGCTGGAGTGCAGTGGTACAATCATAGTTCACTACAACCTTAAGCTCCTGGGCTATTGGGTTATTTGAAGTGCTCCTAACTTCAAAGGTATTATAATAACTTGAGCATCACTGATTTCCTATGTAAAAACATGTGTGATTGGCATGCATTGGGCATGCCATGTTTTATTATTTTCCTGGAACCAGATTATAGGCTATTTTAAGGCAGTTATGAAGTTTCATGTCCTGTAACATCTTGTTGCATCAATGTATCCCTACTTTGCAAAATCCATATCAAAGCAGTTAATGATGATGGTAGTATCCAATTCCATGTATAAAATGAACTTCTAGCAAATGTATGCCTGGAATACAGAGTTGATAGAGTACTATGGAGTTCCTGTGTTCTTCTTTAAGAATTGAAAAATGTCAAGAAATAAATATCCAGGAATTATCCCAAACAGATGTATTATTCAGCTGCTTATAAAAATCAGAATAATGCCGACTGGAATTACCTTTTCATGCAGTCGTGACTCCCATATACTAAGTTCTCAATAACTATTAAATTTACTGCGATTGGAATTGTGTTCAGTACCATATAATTCATCACCATCGTTAACTTTTCCAGCAACTTCTCTATAAAATCTCTGGCTACCTTATGGTTACCTCTAGATTTCAAAGGCCAATTGGTAGACATGACTTTAAACTGATGCCTTTTAATCTATGGGCCCAAGCCTCTATCTTTCCTTGGTATACTTAAAAGATAAAAATTGAAAGTTTGTCAAGTTTGGTGAGATAGTGACTACAGTTCTTCCTCAAGGAGGAATAAAAATACATATCTTTAGATTATTGCATAAATGATTTAGTTAAAACAAAGAATTATTACAGCTCAGTGTTATTGAATATTGAAACATACTTGTTGAAGATATGAAATCGCTTTCCTTATATTTTATTAAAAATAGCATTAACATACTGAGATCTAAGGTGGATTTGAAGATTATTTTAAACTCTTCAGACCTAGGATTTTACATTCATCCATAATAGCTCTGCTGTTCTTCGATTACGTGGTGTTTCTTTCAGGGTATTTTTAACCTGGGAACACTAAGCAAAGATGTTCAAATTCAACCTTGGAGCTTCATCTCTTTCACCAACAACATTTACCCATCCTGTGTTATTTAAAGGCCAAATGGAACCGTTATGGTGAAAATCTGAAAAGAATGTCGGAATGAACACAATATGGAGAATACATTTTCACAAAAATAGTGATTCCAAGTCTTGTAATTTAATATGCATGGTTGAATGAACTTATCTTTCTCCTACTCCAAAAATACGGCCTAACACATCCTGAACTGCAGCCCTTTGGAAAAGAGACAAGTCTGTAAGTTAGCGTCCCATAATTATGCTCACTGTACATCTTTATACCCCATAACAATTTTCTAATTAAAAATGAATTACTTGCCTACAGGCCTGAGAAAATGATAAAAAGAAGGAAATAATTGTTCTGTGTTTCTTTGAACTAAAAATGAAATCATTTCATCCAAAAAGAATGATGAAATGCATGTTAGCGGAGCCATGGAAACTATCATAGAAAGGAATAGATGTGTACCTGGAAGTTGAGGAAAGACACTTTTAGCATGTTCTCTGGGAGTTAATAAAAAGTTCCTCGAGGAATTTCCTTAGCTTGATTTTAGAAGTATATTATTAGAATCTAGCCCTCGGTGTTAGTAGACATAACCACAATAAACAGTCTCCACATTTCAGTGGCTTCTCACTATAAAAGTGTGGTTATTACTCACAGCATAGTTCAATGATGGGCAGATGAATACAGTGTGAGGTTCTGCTCCATCCACTCATTCAGGGACCCAAGCTACTTATAACATGTGGCTTTGCTATTTTGAGGACCCCCACCTTCTCTGTCTGCAGTCCACCCGTGGTAGAAAAATCACAAAGGACTGCCTAGGAGGTCTTCTGGGTCCAGTCCTGACAGTGAGGTAACTCACTTCTGCCTTCATCCCATTGGCTGGAACTCAGTCAGACAGTCCCACCTAACTGCAAGGGAGGCTGGAAAATGTAACCCAGCTGGCTGAAAGACAAAAAGAAGATGGGATTTGATGAACACAGAGCAGTCTGTCACATCGTCAGGAATTCTGAGTTGGAGTTAATAAGGTGTGTGAAAACAACCCTGTGGTTGGTCCTGAATGCTAGTTGCTATAAGAAAATACAAGACCAGGTGTTTCCATTTCAGAGAGCTATAGCTACATATTGCCTATGAAGGAACATGCTCAATTTTAGAGGCTACGAGGAATATAAGATGAATTGGACATTGACTCTGCCCTCAGGCAGTACTCAGTCTTCTAAAGGACCAGGTTCTCTGTAAACTGTTTTCTAGCTGTGCACCGAGATGTTAAACTGGAAATTTCTGCTGAGGCCTCCAGTTCTAATAGATACGAAATTCCAAAGTGAGGTACCAGATCAAGGTGCCAATTTCCAACAGAATATCAAGAACGGGTTCTACACGTGAAACATTTCTCAGCATAAAGAGGATATGTGGCCCCCAAGAGTGAAGGTTAAGAGAGGATTTCATGAGGATAATTTCTATTTTTAAAAAGACACCGGATGAGGCTGGGGGGCTGTCTGCCGCCTCACCTAAATGCTAGGAAGACTGACTTCAACAGTACCATTTTGAGAACTTGACACATACCTCCTGGAGCTGGAAGAGGGTAGATGTGGATTGATGACTCAAGCCTGAGAAATCTGGAGGAAGTTACACCCTAACTGGCTAGTAATTCAGATGGCAAGAGCAAAGGAAAGTTGTTGCTGGGTTGAAATCAGCCAGCAGGAGCTGGTTTCTTAGAAGAGCGAGAATGCATCTAATATGGCCACTGAGAGAAAAAAAAAAAAAAAATAGAACCTCAGGAGAGAAAACCTTCAAGTGGAGCCTAGATCCCTAGGGACTGAGAAAGAAGCAACCAGCTGAATTCAGACTGCTTGCTTAACAAGAATGAAAAGAATAGGAGAATCTCTGAGGAACCCACAAAAAGTAGTCTTAGAGAAAGGATCACTGTTAAATATTAGTTAAGCTGTCATGATTCTATTAGTCAAAAAAGGTCTTGGCCAGGCACGGTGGCTCACGCTATAATCCCAGCATCTTGGGAGGCCGAGATGGGTGAATTATTTGAGGTCAAGAGTTCAAGACCAACCTGGACAACATGGTGAAACCCTGTCTCTATAAAAAATACAAAAATTAGTCAAGCATGGTTGAGTGTGCCTGCAATTCCAGCTACTAGGGAGGGTGAGGCAGGAGAATCATTTGAGCCCAGGAGGCAGAGGTTGCAGTGAGCCGAGATTACACTACTACACTCCAGCCTGGTCAACAGAGCGAGACTCTGTCTCAAAAAAAAAAGAAGTCTTGCCTATTCCTCTTATCTCTCTTTTTTACTTCAACCCTGGGGATGGAGGCTGATCAGAACAGCAGCTAGTGAGTGAAGGAGAATGGACATGAGACAGATAAAGGCAGCCAAACATATTCTTCGTATTGAAGACACCCATTTGCTTGTGAGCAGCCATGGCTGTAAAATGATGAAATGTTAGCTTTCAGTGATGATTCAGGTGCTAATGAATATTGGGCTGGACATCCATCCTAATTTCTGAATTCAGGCTGTGTTTTGCAACCTACTGTGAAAATAGCACTTTTTCTTAACTACGAGTGGTCAGAAAATAGTGGTTTTCATCAGGGGCAGGAGAAAGAGCTAACCAACCCCTTGGATCAGGTTTAGAGGAACAATGACAGGCAAAAACAACATTCTTTTATGACTCTTGCTGACACAGCTGATTTGTACAATATGATGTTTGCCTTTAATTCTAGGGAAGTGCCCCAGGAGAAGTACAAATAAAGTACTCTGGGAGGTGAAATAGACATCGCTTTCTTCTAGCTGGAGTACCAGTGTGTTTAAGGAAGGGCTTCATGGAGATGAAGGTATATGCAACAGACCTTAAAGATAAAGGGAGTTAGATGTGCAGAGATTTGGGATGGGATGGGTGAGGAGAGGTGGCTGATGGTAAATTGTTAAGAGCACTTTAGCAGAGCAAACCTAAAAAGGCAAGGAGACAGAAAAACATAGCAGATGCAGGTAGAAGAGCAATTAGTTCCATCTGGCTGAAACCAAGCAAGGGGCAATAATTAAAATTAAGGTAGAACGTGTTGGCTTCCAGCTTGAGCAAAAGCATAAGATACGCTTGAAACCTCAGCAGGTTGTCTGCACAAAAGGCAAGGTATCTGGGACTAGGTAATGAGGGCAAAAGAAGAACCTTGTAGTTGGGCTGACCTTCACAGTAGGTAGTCAGATGTCTAGTTTACAGTATCCATGGTGTCCATGGAGGTGTTGGGCATTAATTAATTTATTTTTTAGAGGCAAAATCTCACTCTGTTGTCCAAGCTAGAATGCAGTAGCATGATCAGAGTTCACTGCAGCCTCGAAACCCTGGGCTCAAGTAATCCTTCTATCTTAGCCTCCCAAGTAGCTGGGACGATAGGCACAAGCCACCACACCTAGCTAATCTTTTTATATATATTTAGTAGAGACAGGGTCTCACTGTGTTGCCCAAGCTGATCTCGAACTCCTAACCCCAAGCAACCCTCTGGCTTCAGCCTCCCAAAGCACTGGGATTACAGGTGTGAGCCACCATGCGCAGCTGAAGCATTAATTTTTACCTAGACCAAGTCGATATCCAAGCGGACTAATGTGATAGGTTAGGTGTGAAAACAAGGAAGTGTAAGCAGTGGGATGATAAATTCAGTAGGTTGTGCTTGAAGGTAGTACCTTCAGCTTGGAGTAAGTTTGGGAGTCAAATTTCTATAGATAGGAGAAGTTTCCTTTCTGACAGGCAGCTCCTATGTTCTGTGACCTCCAACATGTAATTTGACTTCTCTAGACCCCTGTTTCATCATCTGTAAAGTGGTAATCATAACATATAATAAAACAATCCACACACTCCTTTCTCCTTCCTCCAAGAGGAGGAGGAGGATGGAGATTCCAAGCAGCAGGCTGCCACACAAGTGATGGTCCCCGTCTCAGCAAGGGATCTGGAGGAAAAAATCAGGAAGATGAGACAGATGTTCTGTTTCATGAACAGAATGAGTGGAAGTTGGGGGAAGACTTTAAGTCAGTGAGTTTTAGCTCCTGTAAATATCAAGCTTATAGCAAGAAGCACCCACCTTCTGCCAGTTCCATCTCTGCTTGCCTTGGCTGGGATCGGCGTGGGGACTGGGCGGGGCTGAGTTTGCAGGTTCCAAGTCCTCTGTGTCTAAAGTGCTCAGGGAGGCAGAAATAAAATGAATAATGGGGAGGAGACATGCCAGCCAAAAGGGTCTGAATGTTATTCCAGTGTGACCACAGGATTTTAAGGAGGACAGAGCTAGAGGAGAGGAGAGAGCTGACACCTGACGTATCTGTCCATGCAGCCTGGAGAGGAGATGGCAAGGTGAGCAAGGGGCGGGACATTCAAGATACAGGAAACAGAGCAGACCTAGGCCTGAAGGCAGAGAGGATTGGCAAGATGCAGGAGACAGAGACTGTAGTCCCAGCTCTGCTGCAAAGCTTTCTGAGCTGTGGTTTCTCCGTGTATCAAATAGGTTCTAAGTGACACCTCACTTACTTAGAGGGTACAGTTTGAAATGTCATCTATCCAAAATGCAGACAGACGTGAAAGTAAGTAAAAACTGTCTCTGGGCATTCTATGTAAGTATTATTACAAGTTTCACGCTGAAAACAGAAGACAAAACTTCTCTCCAGCTTCTTCTTCAATAACTACATACCTAGTTTGGAGACAATTTTAACATATTTGACATTCTAATTACTCTTCCCAGAGAAGTGAAGATTTTGCAGATAAAGAGGGGTATTAGAGTATGAGATTCAGGCATGTGAGCAGGAACAAGCCAGAGTGAAGGGCCCGCTCTAAGGAGGAGATAAAAGGAAGCACACAAATTATTTTCAAAATGGCGGTATGGATCCATTCAGCATAGGAACAAAGAATATCCACATCTCTGTGTGCTCTGGAGGCCTATGCATATGTATGCTATAGTTTCTGGAAGCTTCGAACATAATGAGTAATTGATGCTTGCAAAGATACTTCTGAGGCATCAAAAAATGGATAAATTTTATCCAGAAGTCTGGATTTCTAAAGAGGAAGGGGAGGGGAGTGGACTTTTTTAAGTTCTAGCTGAGATTATAAAATTTTTAAAACTAGGAATTTTTGAGAGGATACATTTTCATTAAGTGAACATTTATTTATTCAGTGCTTATCTTTCATAAGTAATGTTATTCTTACTATGATAATGGGACTATAAAATATGTAGACTGCTTTTTTTAAAAAAAAAAAAAAAAAAAAAAGAGAGAGAGAGATACCAGAACACAGTCAAATGACTAGTCATCTTCAAGGGTAGAAACTTACACTGATGATCCCACCTTTGCTGAAAACATTTTTATGATTTGTATTCATTGTCTACATAATCATTTTCATGAGTTTATAGTCATGCCAAGCAACAGCCTCCTTACTTCAGAATCTCACCTGGATATTTACAAGGAAAACTTCCATCTCCAATAACAACATGTTTTGAGTCTGGTTCTTTGAGGAAACACTGACTGAGCATTTAACTAGCCCTTTGCAGTAAGAGGGAGATTCTGCACGGTCCTTGAAATTCACTCAGAATGTAGCTGAATTGTCCACGTTATTCACAAGGCTTGTTCATTTTAGCTGTTTGCAAAAGCATTAAACCTGCCCTAAAGGTCAAGATGTTGCTAACATTGAGAAGATTTTTGTTTAATATACGATATACTCCGTCATCAGGGTCCAAAGTAGAGAATCAAAGGTGACTTGAAAGATGACAGTGTCATTAAAATAAGGTAACTCCTTTGAAGGGACAGTACTCATTTAATATGTAAATTCTGACATATTCATGTAAAAACATGCCTCATATGGAATCATATGTGAGAGGACATTGGCAACTATTAATCCCTGTACAAAAGTAAAAGAATTGTTGACCTCATCATCATACTGGAGGCTACCTACATGTCAGAAGGCTGCAGAAAGGCAGGTTTGCCTTCACTGCTGTTGGCAAGATCCATAGTTCTCCCCGCCTCAGGCAGCCACGTGTGGTGATGACTGAATCCTGCAGAAACCCAGTGACTGCAAGTAGGCGTGCTCTCACCTGCTTCGAGCCAAATGCCAGGTTTGCAGCAGGACATCCCTAGGCCCCCAGGAGAGTGCTCTCTTTGTGGTGATCAGAGCAGAGACTGACACTTTGCAGGCATTTTCTGCTGCTGCAGCAGCACTCTTTGGAAGTTCTCACATTTAAGCAAAACTGCTATTCTTGAGATGTCTAGCACCACTAATGTGGGCCAAGAATCAAAACGTTTGCCCAGACTTTGTTTTAAATTGTTGACCTGAGTTCAATTTTTAAGCATGGAGTTTTTAAAATAGAGTCGAATCATATTATTACATAAAATATGACATGCCATTTATAACTCTACCAGAGTATACCAAGCCTGAACTTGAAAACAATAAAGACGCT
Source organism: Piliocolobus tephrosceles (assembly GCF_002776525.5). Lineage (NCBI taxonomy): Eukaryota > Metazoa > Chordata > Mammalia > Primates > Cercopithecidae > Piliocolobus > Piliocolobus tephrosceles. The sequence goes on along the minus strand of NC_045442.1, from coordinate 107,226,186 downwards.
GTGTTTTATTTGGAAGGTTTTATTATCAAAAATATCCTATTCATTTGAAAAAGTATGACATGCTAATGCTTAGGCATCTGTTTATTCCCTTATTAAGCTGATGTCATGACATCTTAGTAAAAACACTTCTTTCCTATGCATGCTCTTAAAAAACAAGGGTTTAGGTGGACATGTCAGTTCATATTTAGTTCTTTCATATGCACAAAAGAATCTTGTTGGGATATTTTTTGTTGCAAAGGATGATTGTTTTTCTTTAAATAACTTATTTTAAAACATAAAAATAATGTATTTTTAATGTAAATTTGAAAAATGCAGAAAAATAGAAATTAAGAGAAATGAAAGATAAACGTTATGAGCGTATAGTAGCATAAGGTTCTTTCCAACCTTAGTATTATGTGTAGTTTTCTTCTGGACTTTTGGTTTACAGTATTTGGTTGAACTTGGGAGGTTTTTGCTTCTTGGTTTTGTTTTAGAGACAGGGTCTTTCGCTGTCACCCAGGCTGGAGTGGTACAATCATGGCTCACTGCAACCTCAAACTGCCAGGCTCAAGAGATCCCCCTTACCTCAGCCTCCCACGTAACTGGGACTAGGTGCACACCACCACACCTGGGTAACTTTTTATTTATTTATTTTTTAGAGATGGAGTCTGACTATGTTTCCCAGTCTGGTCTTGAACTCCTGGACTCAGCAATCTTCCTGTTTCAGCCTCCCACAGTGCTGTGATTACAGACATGAGCCACTGGACTGGCCTATATATATATTTTCACATATTTGCAATTATTATGCAAGTACTTTTAGACTTTTTTCATTAGATTACATATTTTTATGCTATTGTAAGCTATTTGTAGACAGAGTTTTATTGATGATACAGTTTTCTATAAAACGGATATTACATAATCGACTTAGCTAATTTCCTGTGTTTTTAAATTTAGATTTCTTCCATTTATTAAGCAAAAAAAAAAAAAAACACTCCAATGAACATTTATATATCACCACTTCCCCATATCTGGAATTAATTTTTTGACATACAGTCTTAGAAATGTTACTGATCAAAATTGTAATTACATTTTTAAGAATCTTCACACACATCCTGAACCCAGTGTCTAAAACTGTTTTTTTATTTGTAACCATTTTACAGTTTTATATCAAAGACTTCAGTGTCATGAGATTTTATCACTTTTTAAAGCTCATGTGACATCATGGTGTAGATTCAATGTGCTTTTTAAAATGTTGAATTTTTGTGTCTAATTTTTTAATAAGGAAAGAAGTATATGTATGTCCTTTACGTAGGGTCTGAATGTTTTCTTAAAATGGATGTGATCACTGTATTAATAATAGTAAACTTTGTCATATTTGTGTGAACATTTTTTCCCAAAAGATTTTGGCTTTTTCATTTTATTTTAGTTGTCTGTGTAATTATTTGTATTTTTTAAACAACCAAATATATTGATTGCTGTTATCATTTTTAAGCTTAGGAAATCCTTTATTTAATATTTACTTCTACTTGTCTAGTTTATTGAGTGTTCCCATTTTTAATATATGTATTTGGAATATAGTTTAGGTATATGCTATAACATATAATTATACATACTCTAACTAGCTAAATAATTATTCCAAAACAATTTACTTTTGTCCATATTGGTGTGTGGCACTTTTTTGAGTATATATTGATTTCTCATATATTATAGATTCTGTTTTGAAATTATCTGTGTTGACTCGATCATCTATATGTCTTTCTGTATCAGTGCCAAAATATTCTAATTATTATCCCTTTCTATTATATCTCAATATTTGTTAGGGTTTGCCTGCTTCATTCTTATTCTTTTCAATCATGTTTTCCATTGATCATCTTTGAGTAAGGGCACAAGTTTGACAGTCTACCCAGTCTAATATACTGGGTCTTCCACAAATCGACTATGTGATATTGAACAACTTATATAATTTATTTTGGCCTTAATTTTCCTATCTGTAAAATGGAGATGGTCATAATAATATCCATTTTATAGGTGTATTATGAAGATAATCTGATTTAATGTATTCAGTAGTCCCCGCTATCCATGGGGAATACATTCCAAGACCCCCAGTGAATGCCTGAAACCACAGATAGTACCAAGCCCTATATATACTATGTTTTTTCCTATGTTATGTTTTTATACCTATGATAAAGTTTAAGTTTTAAATTTGGCACAGTAAGTGATTAATAACAACAACTAGTAGTAAAATCAAGCAAATATAACAATATATACTGTTCACAATTTTATGATTTGTTCTTCTCATAGATCTTGGCAACCTCAGCATACTTTTTTTTTCCTTATCAAATTGAGAACTTTCACCTTTTCACCTAAAAAAATCACTTTATGGCTTCTTTTTAGAATATCCAAATTGTTGGCAACATTTTTCTTGCCCTTTGGGGCCAGTATGAAGTAAAATAAGCTTGAACCCAAGCACTATGATACCTATACCATGATAGTCGATCTGACAACCCAGACAGCTCCTAAGTGACTGTGGATGGGTAGCTTAGACAGGGTAGATCCTCTGGACAAAGGGATGATTCTTATCTTGTGTGGAGTGAAGCAGAACTGCATGAGATTTCATCACACCACTCAGAATGGCATGTACTTTAAAACTTAGGAATTGTTTATTTCTGGAATTTTCCATTTAATATTCTTGAAGTGAGGTTAATTGAAATGTCAGAAAGCAAAATTGCAGATAAAGAGGGGCTGCTGTATGTAAATTATCTAAAGGCCATGCTTAACATACCTTTAGTAGTTGCTGAACGTTACCTCTTACCAGAATTTGCAAATAGTGATCCTGTTGTCTCCTTTCCAATCATTATATCTCATTTCTGTGTCATGTCTTACTGCATTGTCAACAATGTCTAAAACAATATTAAATAATAATTTTGGTACAAGTCCTGTTCTGGGTAAGAGTAAAGTCACCATGTCTCACCCATTGAATGCAACTGAAAAACCTGGACAGAATGCATGAAACAACTTTTTGAAGACTGAAAAGTCTTTTGGGGTAGAAGACTAGAACTCAAACTACCATCGAAATGGCAAAGAGTTTACTTTCTTTCCTCCAGCATCTCCCAGACTCAGCTCAAAAGGACATTGGTGCCAACAGAGACACCCTAAGGAGAATCCCCTTATTTCTGACTCAAAGAGCAAAAAGGAATCTCTTAATGCTCAGAGAAAGAATAAAACCCCCCATTTCTCTCTTTTTTCCTTTTCTCTGTTCTTTGAAGAAGGAGAATGTTCTCCTCCAATTCTTCAATCAAAGGAACTGTGCTTCTAAGAACCTGGGGCAAGTACCTGATGGTTTCATTTTCTTTCTCTCTCTCCATTTTCCTACCTCTTGGACACAGACACAGTGTAATCACAAGAAATATGCCATAGCAGCAGAATAAATAAAGTCTCAGATTATTTGAAAGCCTCAGGGAACGAAAAAGGACTATGTTGCAGAGATATTGCAGAAAAGGAGGAACATAGGAAGGCAATCACTTAAAGTTGTGTATGAACTCCTGGGCCCACCCCCAAATTGTGTGTGCATAGTTCTGACCCTAAGCATCATTCATGCATCAGTCCTTGAGAACTGAACTATGAGAACGGCCACTGGATGAAGATCACGCTGGACACAGGAAGGTGCAAACACAGGACAGACGTAAACAGCACTCCAAAAGCTTTGAAATCGTAAACAATTAAATTCACATTGGAATCACAACCCATAGATAAGGCTGGTCAGAACCAGCAGCCTGAACCCAACCAGGTCATATGTGAACACCTGCTGGCACCTTGATCTAGGACTTCCCAACCTCCAGAACTGTGAGACATAAATTTCATTTTTTTTTTTTTAGCGTTTTTAATTTGTTTTGTGTTTTAAATTTATTTTTCAGTCTCGATATATAACCACATTGTAAATTTTTGTTGTTTATAAACTACCCAGTCTATGGAATTTGGTTACAGCAGCCCAAACAGGGAAAGACACCAATATATCCAAAATATTAGTTCAGCATATAATCAATATTTTTAAATGTTAATGATTTTTTGTTGTTATTGTTTTCTTTCTATTAAGTCTTCAAAATCCAGTGTGCATTTTATACTTACAGCATAGTTCAATTCAGGCATTAGATTTTCATCACAAATACCTGATATATATTTAGATTTCATAAAATTTACAATTGAAAAAGGTGGATTCACATACTCAAGTTGTTCCAAACATACCTACAAGTTTTCCAGTCAGTGAATCAAGTATCAATTTAAGTTCATAAATTGAGGGGCCTAGGTGATGTGTTCCTGGTCTAATCGTTTGTGGCTCTACTTTTTGTTAAATGATATGATTCATTGTTCTTAAGCATTATCTTCCTATAGGTAAGATAGTGTGAAGGCAGCGTGTTGGTGTAGATAAGATGGTTTCCTTGTTTCTAGAAAGATGAGAAGAGAACCCAGTGGGATGCAGAATAGCTGGAGAAAGAAGGAAGATGGACCTATTGAGTCCAATCCACACTATTCGAGTGATGAGTGCACTAAAATCCCAGACTTCACCACTATGCAATACATCCACGTAACAAAACTGTACTTATACCCCTTGAATCTATTTTTTAAAAAAACTTTTAATTTAAAAAAGGATAAAGATAGAAGATGCTAAGAACTGTTTTTAGAAAGACAGATAAGAGGAAAGAGAGTTGCTGTCAACTTTGAACACTGTCGAGAATTTGAGAAGGATAAACCAGCCTGGCCTCCCTCAATGTCATGTGACCAAGAACTGTTACTGAGAAACATCACTGTTGTCCCTGTAGGTTTAATATAAAAAGTGACTGAAAGACCAGATCTGAGTACTGTTCTTGATACTAAAAGACAGGCAGATATATCAGGAAGAGGAAAGGAATTTATTACCAGTGTCAAAGACCAAGACTGCAATAATCCACAGCAGGGGGAAAATCATTAATCCATACCATGCTGAAATTGTTTTCTTATACCCTTAAAAAGCAGAAGGGCAGAGCAGACAAATAGCAGTGAGCAATTTACTGGTTGTCTCAGGTAGATTCTTTAAGGTTACAAGGAGCAGAGAGATGTGTAGTTTACCTTAGTTGAAGAAAGTTGAAAGAGAAAAGAGAAGGGACATGTTTCCATTTCTGCATAGAAATCTCATGGAACAGGAAAGCCATTGAGGATGCAGCTGTAATTCCAGAGACCCTCTGGACACACAGGTGCAGTCATCCACTCACGTTGTTATCCACTCATCAAGCAGTATCCATTTCTTCTTCTATTTTTTTTTTTTTTTATATACAGAGTCTTGCTCCATTGTCCAGGCTAGTGTGGCAAGATCTCGGCTCACTGTAACCTCTGCCTCCCAGGTTCAAGCGATTCTCCTGCCTCAGCCTCCTGAGTAGCTAGGATTACAGGCACACGCCACCACACCCAGCTAATTTTTGTGTTTTTAGCAAAGACGGGGTTTCACCATGTTGGCCAGGCTGCTCTTGAACTCCTGACCTCAGGTGATCTGCCCACCTCGGCCTCCCAAAGTGCTGGGATTACAGGCATGAGCCACAAGGCCCGGCCTAGTATCCATTTTTTCTAAACCTGTGCCCCACCATTTTGGTGCTAAGCTACATTCTGCTTCAGCTTCTACTTATTTGTGCTACTATAACTTACTATCTAGCTAATCTGCCCAGTGTATCCCATATTCAGTCTCACTAAAACCCAGGGTGTGATTGGTTTTACTGGTCACCACTGAGACAGGGCAGCCTTACTGACATATCTGGCCTCCCCCTCTGCTAGCAGCAAACCTTTTGATTGGAAGCTCATTCCTGATTTAAAAAAAAAGAAAAAAAAGAAACAAAACAAAACAACGTTCTGACCAGGACAGCAGGATCATATGGTGCCGGGCCTCTGACCTAGAGATCCATCAGTTTTATCAGAAGGGAGTTGTGGGCATGGCAGACACTCAATGAATCATGGACTTCTCAGCTGATTTAGGGTCAAGTCTGTAACTCAACTCTGTAAAAATGAATGTGCATGTTTATTATCTACAGTATTAGACTGGACTTAAATCTACCTAATCTAGATAGAAAAGTGAGGGGAAACAAACCCCAGTAATAAATAGGATAAATAGAATTAAGTTGATCAAAAAGTTTTATTACAAGAAGGATTTTGTGTTTACTCATACACTCATTCCAATCTTAAAAGCATTTTTCAATATTCAATGAGGGGCTACCTTTTCAATGTTTGATTCTCATTTTAAATTATCTAAAACACATTAGCAATTCAGAAGCTTTTCATTGATTAACATTTGGAAACTGAGCAAAAGAATATTTAGATATTATCTTGTAGAGCAAAGGACAGAGGGAAATAGAAGAGCAGATATTGAGCAAAAATTAATGTAAAGTGAACTCTGCTAAGGGAAGACGGGATGCATGTTTTAAAATGTGTTTATAAGGCACACACACTGCTTTGCCCTCATGCTTTCATGGTTGATTGCAAAGACAAGAGGGGTAACTATTATTGACTTAATTTCGTGATTCCTGCAAATTCCCAAAGGGAAAGCAATCTAACATGACTAATTTTTTAAAGAAATTAGAGAATCCTGCTATAAGGACCACCGGCTTGAAGCAGGATACGCAATCAGTACCTTTGCTGAACAGATAGGAAGGAGATGATACATTTTTAAAACATGCCTTTTTATAGATCTGAACTTGAAATGGCAGGATCTGGAGTACAATGGCAGATCAAATATCTTTGGGACAATTTCCTACGCTCCTGCTATTTTTAGGTGTTTTACCCTGGCTTCTTCCTTAAGTTCCCCTAGCCTGCCTTTTATTGTTCTCCAAGTTACTCAGTATCTCTGCTTTTCTCCTGTTAGCCCCACCTCTTTCCCTCCCCTCACATTCTTGATAATTTGTATATCCTGCTTCTCTGTCCAGTTTTCCAATCCTAGACAAAGAGTTATTTACAACTGCCAAATGGTCACAATGGTTTTGTAAACAGGGCATTTATTTGAGTTAATGATTATCATCTTATTTGGGTTTTCATTATAGATCAAAGAACACTTTGGAATTTGATTTATGATGAGATTGAAATTCTTAGAGGTCCTGTTTTGGGGTTGCATAGAGAGAAGAATGCAAACAAAGTCTTCCTCGACAGGGGCCGGCTCTTATAAGACACCTCCTCTGTGGTTCATACTTGTTATACCTCTGACCCGTTTCCCGCGGTCACACAAATAGGTCTTGAATTGCTCGAAAATCGGGATAACAATTTTAAGCAGTCCGGTCAGGGACAACTCGTTCTTTTCCTTCTTGTCTGTTTCACTCTGACTTGGAGACTCTGCTCACAAACACATCCAGGTGTTGATTATTGGAGATTAGTCAGAAGCTTAAATTATAACTAAGCATTGTATGCACCTGTGCATTTGGACCTCTTACAAGAGCTAGTCTGGTAGTTAATTGTTATCAAAGAATCATATAAATCAAACTTCAAGAAAGTCAAAGCCAGAAAATGAGTGTTTACTGAGCGTATCAGTCAGGGTTCTCTAAAGGGACAGAACTAACAGGATAGATGTATATCTGAAGGGAAGTTGGTTACGGAGTATTGATGCACAGGATCACAAGGTGAAGTCCCACAACAGGCCAACTCCATGCTGAGGAGCAGAGAAGCCAGTCTGAGTCCCAAAACCTGAAAAATAGGGAAGCTGACAGTGTAGCCTTCAGTCAGTGGCCGAAGGCCCAAGAGCCCCTGGAAAACCACTGGTGTCAAGTCCAAGAGTACAAAAGCTGAAAAACTTGGAGTCTGATGTTTGAGGGCAGGAAGCATCGAGCACAGAAGAAAGATGAAGGCCAGAAGACTCAACAATCAAGTCCTTCTATGCTCTTCTGCCTGCTTTTTTCTAACCATGCTGCTAGCTGATTAGATGGTGCCCATCCAGATTGAGGGTGGGTCTGCCTCTCCCAAGTCCACTGGCTCAAATGTTAATCTCCTTTGGCAACACCCTCACAGACACACCCAGGAAAAACACTTTGCATCCTTCAATCCAGTCAAGTTGACACTCAATATTAACCGTCACACTGAGTAACCAGCCAAATAATTTCTTTTTTGGCTTTGTAAGAAACTTCACATGTACCTGATAAAAGGGAAGAAAGAACCTACTTGTAGTAAGGATCAACCACTTCATACTGAATTAATCATATTTGCTCAGAAAGATACAAAAGGGTTACATAAATAATCTCCTTGCATGCTTTTCTTTGTATTTTTTTTAGTTTCCCTCAAAGCATTTGGTCACTTGAAGAACCTTCAAAAGTTGCCCATTCTAAGTTTTTAAGTCATATGAAGTATCTGAAGAAATATTCTCTTGATAAAGTTATTTTTATTATTCAATATCTGGAAGAGAATCCAGACACCAGAGCCATCAACTTGATCTGTAGAGAAACTGAGTCCTTAATTGGACACAATTTAATTATCATCAAGCATTCATTAAGACCCTGATTGAAATGTCCAACAAGCCAGCCTGGGCAACATGGTGAAACCCTAGCTCTACAAAAAATACCAAAGTTAGCCAGGTATGGTGGAACGCGCCTGTAGTCCCAGCTTAGGAGACTGAGGTGAGAGGTTCACTTGAACCCAGAAGGTCAAGGCTGCAGTGGGCGGTGATCGCACCACTGCACAGGAGCCGAAACGACACAGAGAGACCTTGTCTTGAAAAAGAAAAAAGAAATGTCCAAGGAGAATGCAATAGGCTCACCCATTGTCTGCTGTACTGATGGAAGGAGACAGGCTAGGACAATCCACCTTTCCACCTCCCAAATGTCCCTCTACCCCATCTCCCAAAAATGGAGAGACAAAGCAGTCACAAAACCAAAGAGAAAAGGAAAGTCAAAAAGAAAGTCAAAGAGAAAGTGTCTTGGAAAATATTTGGTGCTTCCAGAGGGATTTGAGTGTTGCTCCTATCTTCAACATCATGCTCTGTTACAAGCACATTTCAGTGTTCCTAAGAATCACTTAGGGAACATGTTTTTGTTTTTGTTTTTGTTAAAAAAAAAAAAAAAAAAGTGGCCGGGCGCGGTGGCTCATGCCTGTAATCCCAGTACTTTGGGAGGCTGAGGCGGGCAGATCATGAAGTCAGGAGATCGAGACCATCCTGGCGAACATGGTGAAACCCCGTCTCTACTGAAAATACAAAAAAATTAGCCCGGCGTGGTGACGGGCACCTGTAGTCCCAGCTTCTAGGGAGGCTGAGGCAGGAGAATGGTGTTAACCCGGGAGGCGGCGGAGCTTGCAGTGGGCGGAGCTTGCAGTAAGTAGAGATCGCACCACTGCAGCCTGGGCGACAGAGCGAGACTCCATCTCAAAAAAAAAAAAAAAAAAAAAAAGTTCCCAGAGATTCTGATTCCAATTCAAAATTCAGATGATTTGGTGAGGCCCCAGGATTTGCAGTTTTAATCACCCTTTCTCTGTGAATCTGGAATGCTGTGGGTAATAGCTTCTGCTGGTTGATAAATACAGAACACATTGCTCTTTTCTACCATGTTTTCATTGCAGACATCAAAGAAGTCCTTTTATTTTCTTTTGACAGTTTGAAAATGTAATATTTTTATTTTTGCAGTTCAGTGGGGACAAGGGAGAGTGAAGAGTAGATTCTCTTTATTTCCCTAAACACATTTTGTTTCATAGGAAAAGAAAAACTCTTTAAAGTGATCTATATTGTCAATGCTTAGAGAGCCTCTCCTAACCTTGAAAGCACCACTTTGAGAATTCTTTGAAGAAGCCAGTTAATATATCTGAGTTTTAGAGAGTAGATTGTCCAACAGATGTACTATGTCTAAATTGTGGTAAAATAGCCACAATGTCAGAAATGTGTGCTGAGTAAAATCATTTAGCAATTTGAAAAATGAACTTTTGGCCAGGCACAGTGGCTCATGCCTGTAATCCCAACACTTTGGGAGGCCGAGGCGGGCGAATCACCTGAGGTCAGGAGTTTGAGACCATCCTGGGCAACATGACGAAACCCCATCTCCACTAAATATACAAAATTTAGCCAGGCGTGATGGCACGTGCCTGTAATCTCAGCTACTCAGGAGGCTGAGGCAGGAGAATCGCTTGAACCTGGGAGGCAGAGGTTGCAGTGAGCCAAGATCATTCCACTGCACTCCAGCCTGGGCAACAAAGTGATATTCTGTCTCAAAAAAAAAAAAAAGAAAAGAAAAGAAAAGAAAAATGAACTTTCTACTCTGTACCCTAGATTCGTATTTTCAATTATATACCTTAGAAAATTCAAAATAAAAGCTATTATACTTAGTGCATGTATTACCAAACCACTGCTTTTTAAAATATAAGGTTAGAATTTTGTTTTAAGTATGGTCACTTTTGAGCATATAAGTCCAAAAGAGGCAAAAGGTTTTTTTCTCCTGTTTTCTAAAAATAAGTTGCCTTTGAATAAAAGCCATATATGGATATTTATCCCTAAAGGACACTTTTTTTTTTCTTGGTTTTAAATTACTGAAACTATTTTGCATTCTTAAGTACTGCATTCATTACTATGAATAGATTTAAAATTTTTCTTGCACAAATTGAACTGAGTTTTATAGAACACTTATGTAGTATTATGTAGAAGAATTGCTACTTCTGATGCTCATCTTTTACATGTAAATAGAAAGATACAGTTTTGTAAAGCTAAAAAAAAAAAAAAAAAAAACCTAAAGTTAAGCTTAGTGGTTATTTTCCATTTACTCATTATTGATATGGTTTGAATGTTTGTTCCCTCCAAATCTCATATTGAAATGTAGCCCCCAATGTTGGAGGTGGGGCCTGGTGTTTGGGTCATGAGGGTGGATCCCTCATGAATGGTTTGGCGCTATTTCCATGATAATGATTGATTGAGTTCTCACTGTAAGTTCCTGCAAGAGTTGGTTGTTCAAAGGAGCTTGACACTGCCCCCTCACTCTCTTCTTGCTCCCTCTCTCATCATGTGATATGCTGGCTTCCCCTGTGCCTTCCACCTTGATTGTAAGCTTCCTGAGGCCTCACAAGAAGCTGGACAGATACTGGTGCCATGCTTGTACAGCTTGCAGAACCATGACCCAAATAAGCCCTCTGTTTTTTTACAAATTACCTAGTCTTAAGTATTCCTTTATAGCAATGCAAAATGGACTAACACACATCTTTAATTGTTTGGGGGAAAGATAGATGTATATTATTTTTTAATCTGAATATATGTTTCTGTTTCTATACAGTATTCATTCCTGACCCTCAGATCTTAATCCATGTTACATGTCTTAAAAAGATATGGAAACTTCTGTGAGTTTTTTACTCTTTGTTGATAACAGATAAGCTCATTCTGTGTTGAGATGAGAATCTTGGTGTTGGCCTGGCCTCTGCTTACTGCCCGACATCCCATTCCCTATGGAATCATAGTTAAAGTTTCCTGAATTTTACAGAAATATGATATGAATTATTTGATAGAACTGACAGTTTATAAAAGAGTATAATATTAACAATGTTTTTTCCTCCTCAAGAACAGTATTTTTTTTTTCTTTAAGGCAGAGTCTCACTCTGTCACCCAGGCTGGAATGCAGTGGCACGATCTCTGCTCACTGTAACCTCTGCCTCCTGGGTTTAAGCAATTCTCCTGCCTCAGCCTCCCAAGTAGCTGGGATTACAGGGGTTTGCCACCATGCCCGGCGAATTTTTTTTGTACTTTTAGTAGAGAAGGGTTTCACCCACGTTGACCAGGCTGGTCTTGAACTCCTGACCTCAAGGGATTCACCCACCTCAGCCTCCCAAAGTGTTGGGATTACAGGCTTGAGTTTCCATGCCTGGCCCTATTTTATTTTTTAATGTAAGAAAATAGAGGCAGCTTGTTCATAAATAAACACTGAATGTTGTGTGTGTGCATCTGAAGTGTCTAGAAATAAGAAAAAAATTTTAGACAAATTTTTATTTTTAATAAAACTAAAAATGGGAGAAGGATGAAGAGAAGTTAAGGGGTGCACAAATACAGTTAGCTAGAAGGAATAAGATCTAGTAATAGTACAGAAGAGAAGTTATAGCAAATAATTTATGTATGATATGCAGTAAAATAGCCAAGGATACATCAGCATCAGGCGTGGCTGTTTCCAGGATCCCTGAAGTCCTCATTAGGAATCTCCCCTCCTCCCGCCATCTCGAGCTTCTGTGTGGCTTCATTCTCAGTAGCTGAATTATCTGACAGAGCTGAAGTTCATTAAAGACCATAATTTTCCCATGACAGTCTCGATCACTGGAACTGAAGAGGGTTAGTTATCCTTCTCCAGGGGGTACTGAGGCAACATGCTCCTGGATGTCATCCTTGAAAATTCCAGTTCACACCTGAAATGGAAGGGCATGTTATCCAAAGTGGCCAGGAGCAGGACACGCCTGAGAGTGAGACTTAGGGGGCTAGAGAAGCTGAAATCTGACTCGCGTTCTGGGAGACAAAGCTGGAGGAACAGAGGCCAGGTGTGCTAGGAGCTGAGCAGGGAAGGATAGTAGAGTCAGGGGTGGGAGGCACATCTGAGCCAATTGCTGCAAGTTAAGTATAGGAATGTGCGCTTCTCCTATTGTTCATTTACTTTTTGGTTGTGAAAGGTTGGGGAAGAACCTATTAAAGCCAGATATCACATGCTTCATTTCATAGTAGTTGGGCTGCTTGGACTGAATTTCACATATTTTATCTTATTGAATCTTTATTTTAAAGATTTAGACTTAGCCACTGTCGTGATTAAGGATAAGGAGACTGAGGCGTTAAGAGACTAAGAAACTAACCCACGGGCTCTTATGCTGGGCAGGCAAAGAATCTGACCAGAGGAGAGATTTTCCTGGAGTTCATTCATTGAATATCTATCATGCATCGGGCATGGTTCAAGGTTCTATGACAGGAGCTGGAAGAAGGATGTTCCAGCCACACCATACACGGTGTTGTAGTCTAGGTGTGTGTACTTCAGAGTTGATTCGTAAGAATTCAGAAGGACTTGAGGTCTCTCTGGAGAAAGAATGCTCTCTTAGCTCAAGGAAGAGTTGGCCGTCTTCCTCCCTGCTGAAATCCCTCCCCGAATTGTGCTGAGTGTTAACATGGAAGTCCCCTTGCTAGATGCACCACTGGCTCTTTGTGTCACTTTATTAGAGAATCGTAGCCTTTTACAGCTACATAGACTTAGGGGGAGGATTTAACCAATCCCCTCATTTTACAGTTTAGAGAACTGAGGGCCAGATGGGATGAGTGGTTTACCCAAAATCACACAGCTGGTTAGGATAGAGCTATGATATTAATCTCATCTAATTCCAAATCCTATCTATGCTCTGTCCACACTCTTCCCAACCATTTAGGTGTCATGTTTGACTATCCAAAGGTAAGTTTCTTGCTGTTAACCAGAGTAGTTAAGTTTTGTGACCATAGGTCAGACCTAACTAACATTCTAGTTTTTCTTCCTCCCTTCCCTCCTCCCTCCCTCCCTGCATGGCTCTCTCCTTCTTTTTAGCCTCCACTATTTTAAGAATGCATTGGTTCTTAGATATGGGCAATAACCTCTCTCTTTTTCTGTAGCTCAGCATTTAGTATTCATGCAGCAAGCGTATGATTTTTTCCTGATGTGGTTTTATGTATTTTAAACTCTGGTTCGACTAGTCTACATTTGCTGTAAATGCCCAGATTGCAAATGGTAGCAACGTGCTATAAAAATAAAATGTTCTTATTGTAGTAAATATGCACAGATACAGAATGAGCGCCTGTTTCATCTCCATTTCCTTTCCTTCTCATTTACTGGCTAAGTACTTAGCCTTTTAAAAACCTTTCCATGCGAATCAGTACGTAAAATATTTGTTATGCGTCCAAACTGAAAGTTAATGAATTACAAAATATTCTTACTTTGTGAAATAGCATTTTATCTCTTTATGAATGAAGTACACAGAAAGAGGCAGTGGCTTTAAGTGTGATGATGGTCTTGACAAAGCAGAGATTATGCTACTTCTGTGAGATTTCTAAATCTCCCTCTATATCCAGTAATTCTCTCTTTGGACTAAATAGGGCAGAACATATTACATCTTTTCTATTCATTGTCTAACACTTAAATAAACTTTACTATCTTGTCCTTTCTGTTCTCTTAAAAAAAAAATAAAACTCTTTGTAAAGAAAGATTGTACTGATTTATTTTAAAAGCAACACTAAATCTTTCACTATAAAGGGAAAACTCTAAGGTTGAATTTTTTTTCTTACTAAAAACAATCTGCTCCTAGATATGGTGGAATGCTTGCTTTAATAAGGAATACATAAGTCTCAAATGACTAATATAGAAGAGCAACAAAATCCACTCATTCTGAAGTTAAGAATAAATGTAATAACAGTCTTGTATGCAACAAAATCCTAGAAAGTCTACAAGAAGAATCTATTCAGAACAGTGCCTGCTGGGTCCAAATCCTCTGTTCTCCAGCTTTAGAGCCTACTGTCAATTTCATGAACTACTAGCCTTAGGTCAGTTTGCCCATCACAGGGCTTCTATCCTTTTTACCATGAAGTCTGACTGTGGGGTTGTCTGTTTCACTCCTGGGTTGATTGGCTACAGCTGGTCTTGGAAGCGAACATCCCTTCATATAACATTAAGGGTTGCAAATTCCTACACCCTAGGATTCATCAACAGCTGAGACAGCAGCTGGGAAGGGTTAGTTTATACTTTTGAGGGTAAGAACACCACTTGTGGTTATGTCTGTCTGGAATCTTATTCTGTGTTTTCGAGAGACATTTAACTCTAAACATTGGAAGTAATAAAAACATGTTCTGTGGTTACATGGTACCATATGTCTTTCAGAAGGCACTTGGAGCTTTACACATTTGATCTAACTCATTTTTATTTCACCTTGGTTTTAAGAAGGTACCTTGTGTAACTTCGTTCTTAATAACGTACACATACACATAATTTATAGACAGCCGGAGACTGAGCCACTAAGGTTTTAAGTAGCCTATTATAATCCAGTCAAGGCTGAGAGCTGAATGAATTCCACTGACCTGTATATTGCTCTGAAACTTCTGTTATCTCTTTGCTAGATCACTGCCTTCTCATTAAATGCATTGTTATTGAATTACAGTAATAGAAGTTTCAGGACTTTGAAAGCAGTTAGCCTATGTGTCACTGCTGGGCCAGTGACTTCTTAGTTGTATGATATACAGCTTCCCATCAAAGCCTTAGTTTGTTCATCTTTTTGGTATTTTTTAAAAAGATAATTCCCCCGGGTTTATGCTTGTAATCTCAGCACTTTGGGAGGGTGAGGCAGGAGGATCACTTGAGCCCAGGAGTTCAAGACCAATCTGGTCAACAGAGTAAGACTCTGTCTCTACAAAAAATAATTTAAAAAAAAAAAAAAATAGCCAGACATGGTGACACATGCCTGTGTCCCAGCTTCTCAGGAGGCTGAGGTATGAGGATGACTTGAGCCTAGGATTTCGAGGCCGCAGCGAGCTGTGATCATGCTGCTGCACTCCAGCCTAGCTGACAGAGTGAGACTCTGTCTAAAAGAAAATAAAAATAAAAAAATAGGCCAGCCATGGTGGCTCATGCCTGTAATCCCAGCACTTTGGGAGGCTGAGACAGGCGGATCACGAGGTCAAGAAATCGAGACCATCCTGGCTGACATGGTGAAACCCTGTCTCTACTAAAAATACAAAAAATTAGCCGGGCGTGTCGGTGGGCACCTGTAGTCCCAGCTACTCGGGAGGCTGAGGCAGGGAATGGCATGAACCCGGGAGGCAGAGCTTGCAGTGAGCCGAGATTGTGCCACTGCACTCCAGCCTGGGGGACAGAGTGAGACTCCTTTTAAAAATAAAAAATAAATAAATAAAAATAATAATAATAATGAAGAGGATAATTCCTACTTCCTGACTTATTGGAAGGATTAAATAAGATAATATAAAAGCACTTAGTGTACTGTGTGATGCTGCATACATGAAGTACCTGGAGTAGCCAAATTCATACAGATAGAAAGTAGAGGGGAGAGGCCGGGCATGGTGACTCATACCTGTGATCCCAGCACTTTGGGAGGCCGAGGCAAGTGGATCACCTGAGGTGAGGAGTTTGAGACCATCCTGGTCAACATGGTGAAATCCCGTTTCTACTAAAAAAATACAAAAATTAGCTGGGCATGGTTGTGTGTGCCTGTAGTCCCAGCTACTTGGGAGGCTGAGGCAGGAGAATTCCTTTAACCTGGGAGGCAGAGGTTGTAGTGAGCTGAGATTGCGCCACTGCACTCCAGCCTGGGCAACAGAGTGAGACTCCATGTCAAAAAAAAAGGAAAGTAGAGGGGTGGTAGCCAGGTGTCTGGGGAAAAGGGAATGGGGAGTTAGTGTTTAATGCATACGGAGTTCCAGTGTTGCAAGATAAATCTGGAGATGGGTGATGGTGATGGTTGCAGATCAGGGTGAAAGTACTTAATGCCACTGCACTGTGCACTTAAAAATGATTACGATGATAAATGTTATGGTATGTGTATTTTACCACAATAATTTTTTAAAAACACTTAGTGCACTCCCAAACAATTCCTGTTAACCTAGTCCTGCCTCCTTTCCTAATCTTTCTTTTTGCCCTTGACAAATGGCTGTTAGTAATTGGAGATAGGATCAGCGGTTATCTGAAACTCTCTGAGCTGGGCAACTTGGATAGATCCACAGAACCCTAGTTAGTGGTGCTGGATCCACAGTTTCGAAGTGACAAGTACTTAGAGAACATCTAAGTTCCACATATTTGTATTATACACAAGAAAACTGAGGTCTGGAGGAATTGAATGATTTGCCTAAAATGACACAGCAAATCAATGGCAGAGCTGGAACCAAGACCCAAGATTACTAATTTTGAGTCCAATTTGCTTCTCAAAAAATGTTGGGGGCTGGGCGCAGTGGCTCACGCCTATAATCCCAGCACTTTGGGAGGCCGAGGTGGGTGGATCACCTGAGGTCAGGAGTTCAAGACCAACCTGGCTAACATGACGAAACCCTGTCACTACTAAAAAATACAAAAATTAGCTGGGCTCGGTAGTGGGCACCTGTAATCCCAGCTACTCAGGAGGCTGAGGCAGGGAGAATTGCTTGAACATGGGAGGTGGAAGTTGCAGTGAGCCAAGATCAAGCCACTGCAAGCTAGCCTGGGTGATACAGTGAGACTCTGTCTTGGAAAAAAAAATGTTGGGTTTGCAACTATCTCTGGGCAACATTTGGGCCACTCTGTGACCTGAAGTTGAGCTAAGAGTTTTCTTTATTCTGATTAGATAACTTTAGAGACTGGGAAATAAAATATTCCCTTGACAAGCAGTTGTTTGAAATAGCTTATTTGAAGTATAAATGCACACATTTATACCTTTAGTAACTGCATACATTTAAATTTTCCTGTTTGATAAACCTCAACATATGTATATACCATGAAACTATCACTACAGTCAAAATAATGACAAATCCATCACCAATTTTTAATGTTTTTCTCCATCATACTACCTCATCACCAGGCCATCAGGCAATCTGTGTTCTGTCACTAGAAATTAGCTTGCACTTTCTAGAGTAAATGGTATCATACATACTCCATTTTTGTCTCCCTTTTTCAACCAGCATAATTATTTTGAGATTCATCTATATTTTTGCGTGTATCAATAATTCATTTCTTATTTACTATTGAGTGGCAGCCTATTATTTGGATATGCCATGATCTGTTTATCCATTTAACTGTTGATGTATATTTGGTTTGCTTCCAGTTTGGGGCTATTGCAAATAAAGCCAACATGAACATTCACATAAAGTTTCTGTATGGAGATAGAATTCTATATTAACCATATGTTTCTGATATTTTGACATTTGAAACCTTACTGATCTTAGAGACACTGCCTCTCCCAGGGTAAACTAGTTCCTAAAGGTAACAAGACTTACCTGCCAACATCACTTTTATTTGTAAACTAACCAATCCAGAGCCTGGAATCCCCCACTGCTTCTTTGATCAGACTCTTACACTCTGGGCCACTATCCACCTGCCCTATCATCCCAGGGCTGAGTATCAGAAAACTAGGGGCAATCTGTACACCCTGGAGCTGGCTGAAACTATTCAAACTAGCCAGTCCTAAGCTCATTTATTCTTCTTATCCTGCCTCACACATTCCTTCCTGCAGAAACCACATAAAGGCTCATGTTTTCCCCTGGCTCTCTTTACTCGGGACTGACCTGGTGCTTGCTCATATGGCCTCTTTGTGTGCCATGCCTCCCATTTCTAGGGAACTGTGAGTAAAACGACTTCCTTTACAGGTATCTCTTAACGTACCTGATTAAAGCACATCTCAAGTACACTTTTAAATACTCATTTTTCTTGAATAAATCCTAGGAGTGGAATTGCTGAATCATATAGTAAGTATGTGTTTCAGTTTTTAAGAAACTACCAAACTGTTGTCCAAAGTGCTTGTCCATTTCACATTCTTAGCAATAGCATATGAAAGTACCAGTTGTTCCACTTCCTTACCACCCTTTGGTATGACTGGTCTTTTTAATTTTAGCCATTCTAAGAGCTACAGTCTCATTAATTTGCATGCCCTTGATGAACAATTTTGTTGAATATATTTTGTGTGCTAATTTGCCATCCTTTTATCTTTCAGATGTATCCATAGAAATCCCTTGTATACTTCTTTATTGGGTTGTTTTCTTATTGCTGAAATTTGAAAGTTCTTTCCATATTCTAGATACAAGTCCTTTATCAGATGTGTGTTTTGCAAAGAATTTCCCCCAGTCTCTGTCTTGTCTTCTTGTTCTCTTAACAGTGTCTTTTGGAGAGAGTTTTACATTTTGATGAAGCCAATTTGTTCTTTTATGGATTTTGGTTTTGGCATCATATCTAGGAAATCTTTCCTTGACCCAAGGTCACAAAGATTTTCTCCCCTGTTTTCTTCTAGTATACCTGGGATTTGTACAGATACATCTGAAAGAAGATACAAGGATGGCAAATTAGCACATGAAAAAATGCTCAACATAATTGTTTTTTAAGGGAATGCAAATTAACGAGATTATAACTCTTAGTATGGCTAAAATTAAGACTGATTGTACCAAGTGTTGGTGAGGAAGTAGAGCAACTAGTACTCTCATATGCTATTTCTAAGAATATAAAATAGAAGTTGCTGACACAATGGCAGCCTTTGCCATGGAACTCCAGGTGCCCATGTTAGGATCTGAACCAATGATGCTGCTTCATCTCCAAAGCCAGGAGTTAATGCCCAGTTCTTACCTGGATTTTAAATGTGGGATTTGCCAGCTCTGGTGACTCCACAACCTCAATCAATTAGTGGCCCTTCGGTAGGAGTAGTGTAATTGAGATCACCTTTACTTGCATGTGGGTCACCACCACAACCAGTTGTACCAGCTCATAAAGATCAAAGTGGTGCTCCACCAGTTAGAAGTATGTATGATGACATTTCTAGCCCGGGACTTGCATCAACACCTTTAACTTCAAGAAGACAGCCAAACATTTCATAATGCAGAGTCCTCTTGCTGGAGTTACATCTACTCCTGGAACAGGGCAAAGTATGTTTAGTCCAACAAATATCAGTAAGCTATGAAAGATGACATTATCTCCTGCCCAGTTGGATCATTTTTATACTCAAGGAGATCTTTGACTTCAGAAGATCACCTTGATGACACTTGGGTGACTGTGTTTGGGTTTCCTCAAGCCTCTGCTTCCTACATATTATTATCATTTGCACAGTATGGGAATATCTGAAAAAGTGTGACATCTAACACGGGAAATTGAATGTATATTCATTATCAGTCTAAACTGTGGGCTCGGAAAGCCTTAACCAAAGATGGGAGGATTTTTGGAGAATCCATCATGATTGGTGTAAAACCATGTATTGACCGAAGTGTAATGGGAAGCAGTGACAGACGTGCTTTATCATCTCCATCTTTAGCCTTTACACCACCAATCAAAACTCTAGGTACACCAACACAACCTGGAAGTACTCCTAGATTTCTGCCATGAGACCTCTTGCTACAGCATACAAAGCTTCTACTAGTGATTATCAGGTTATTTCTGACAGATGAAAATCTTGTATCCAAAGCAATGGAGTACATGTTTGGCTGGTAGTAGAAGACCAAGAAGGAGGTTACTACACTAAAACAGAGTTAGCAGAGTGCTGCTGGTTCCTTCGGTTAGTTATATAACCGTTTCTGCAGTATTGGATAGTTATCTCTTACTTCTTTTAGATAAAAGCCTTTTTCATTAAGGATACAGCCTATTTGTAGCTCGCACTTTAAAAGATGCTTCAGATACATTTTGAAGAAAACTAAAAATCCCTGTAAATAGGATTTTGTGCTTTCTGTAACAGTGCATGCTTCAACACAGAAAACTTAGCATTGATTATTGTAAATTAAATAACTGAAATTGTGGTGAGACTTCACAGTCTTCATGAGAAGGTGGCGATGAATTTCATGAAGGAGGACTGTAGTTATTTCTACGAAGACACAAAGATTATAATTAGCAATTTGAATTATGGTGTTCTAATTTGGATAGTATTTAATATTTTCATTATCCTTGTTTGTGTATGTCCTGTCACAGAATGTCCTCTTGGTGTATTCTAAAACCAACATTCTTTTTAAAAAACCTACTACTAAAGTTTTTTGATAATAAACATTGTCAATGATTTAAAAAAGAATATAAAATAGGACACTTTGCACAACAGTTTGGTAGTTTCTTAAAAATTTAAAGACATATGATCCAGCAATTCCAATCCTAGGATTCACTTAAGAAAAATGAGTATATAAAAATATACCCACCTGGGATTTGTTTTAATAGTTTTGAAGTTTTAGATTTTACATTTAGGTCTATGATATATATATATATAGTATTAGGGTTTTTAATCTGGTACAAGATACCCATTGAAGTTTGTTTCCTTCTTTGATATCTAACTGTTCTAGAACCACTTGTTGAAATGCTTATTTTTTCCCCGTAGAATTACCTTTGTATCTTTGTCAAAAATCAGTTGTCTATATAATATTAGTGTGGGTATGTTTCTGGATTCTCTAGTCTGTCCCATTGATCTATTTGCCCATCTTTTCTCTGTTAATTCCATACGGTCTAGATTACTATAAAAGCATAAGGCATGATATCAGATAGTGTTAGTTCTCTAACTTTGCTTTTCTTTTTCAAAATTGTTGTGGCTATTCTAGGTTCTCTCCAATTAATGAGCATTTTAATATCATTTAACAAGCATTTAGTAATATCTTGTCAATTTCTACCAAGAAAAGCCTTCTGGAATGTTTGTAGGAATACATCAATTTAGGCAAAAATGATATTTTAGCAATATTAACTTTTCCAGCCTAAGAATGTGGCATATATCTCCCCATTTATTTAGGACTTCTTTAACTTTTTAAGCCATGTGTTATGCCGTCAGTGTACCTATAGTACACATCTTTTGTGAAATGTATCCTTAAGTATTTCAAGTTTTGGATGCTATATGAATGGTATTTTTTTCTTAATTTCAGTTTTCAATTGGAAAAATACCTTGTTACTTCAAACTTGAATGCTGTGTTTCCATAGAGAACAGTAAAACAATAGTTTCCCTGTTCTGTTTTGGCTCCTATCTCTCTAAAATGTTTTACAAATGGATTTTCCTCTCAGCCTTTCAAACTAAATGCCAAGAGTCCTATAATGAGGATGAAAATGTGACCATATCACCCAGAAGGAGCTCACTGTGTTGTCCTCTTTTGCAAAAGCGGCTGAATAAATTGAGTATATTAGAGACACAAATTTCTAGGACTTGTAAGGATTCTGTCAAAAATATGTAACAGGGATGAATTACTCTTGCCCTGAGAACTTCAACTTTTGCACTTCCTGACTTTGCTATGGCTAAAATTGAAATACCAAAGTGGTATTCCCCAAAGTGTTTGAATTTAATAGCATTAATGACTAGGCTCCTACAAGTCTAAAAATTCTTGTTTGAAAATTCAGCTATTCTATTTGTACTTTCCGGGAGTGCTTAACTTTTAGTTTCCTACCTGTAAACTTTTCAAAAAGCAAATAACCTCACCTCAGACATCAAGTCCTTGTAAGGAGTGAGTGAGCAGCCCTACCTCCCTAAAGAAATAGCTGTACTCAGGAGAGGTCTTGTGGTTTAAATTTAGCTGGATCTTATCTCCTTCTATTCCGTTTAACTATTATGCTCTCAGAGCCTTGAGGAAACATGTTCTGGTAAACTCCTTCACCATAAAATGTTAAGAACAGAGGGCAAGTTAACACTTCTAAGACCATCCACATTTCAAAAGACAGTAATTCTAATGTACAGGCATTCATGGTAATGGTGGGTTTCAGGCATTGTGGGAAGGAGAGACAGAACAGCAAGAGAGCCTTTCGGCATCCCCTGTAATCTCATTGTTAGTCATGCCTTTTGGATAATCTGGCCCAACCTTCACCCCTGACTTTGTGAACACTGGGCTCTACCTCCTGAAATACACCATTAATGCACATAAGACTTTTCTGTCCCTGTGTCTCCAACTGTGTGACAATGGATCACAGATTTTGTTTTGTTTTGTTTTACTTTCCACACAGGAAAGTTGAGAAGATACAACACAATACTCAAAGTCACAATAAAGAAAGTTCAAGTCTAGGTTGAGTTGACGTTGTTACCATTATTCAACCCCTTCCTTACCACCCCAGCCTCTCAGGCACTGGCATTATTTGGTGACATTGATTAAGCCTCCACTGTTAAAGCTTTGAATGTCCCTTATCTTTGAGATTCAATGTTGGGAACCAGGAAGGATACCCAGAGAGACAAAAGGAATGTAGAACCAAGCTCAGCTCTTCTCCTGAATGAGGCATAATGGTTCAAAGTAGATGAATTAGAAATGATACGAGCTAGATAGAATCATTTTAGAAAAACTTTATAAATCTGATGAGCTCAAACCTAACAATGAAGAAGGAAACAGATGCAGTCTACCAGGAAAACAAAGGAGGTATATCTGAAGTGCTCGGTGATGCTGTCTAGACCCAAAGCACACCAGCACAAATAAATCCCACTCCCTAAACTGCAAGTATTTTGAAGTGTCTACAGCCCTGGAACTGGTAAAGAAAATATCAAATTTGGGTTCAGAGGTACCTTCAAAAATCCTTTCTACAGAATCCAGAATAAACTTGTAACAGGGCAGGGAAAGAACAGCCTCTGGAAATTTCCAGTCCTCCAAACGGGTAAGAGAGCAGCAGGAGACTGTTCATGTTTAAAGGAAGTCTGCCTAAAGCCATGCTTTGTGTTCACTCTTCTCTGTGAACATCAAACTGCTGCCATGCCTTTGTTGCAGTTTTGCCAAGGGAAGTTGAGCACAGGCTAACACCCTTCATGAATTGTCCTTGAGGAGGCGTTGTTGGCATTTGGCAGAAACATTCTCCAACTTCTTCATCTCTGTGGCAGAGCCTGAGTTCAGGCAGGCCCTGGAGCAAGCAGGTGCCTGTCTCTCCCCTGTGCAAGGAATGAGAAGGTGAGATTGTCATTAAGTAATGTAGCCCATCACATGGTACCTAGGATGATTTCAAGGAATTAAAGCACAATGCCTATATTAGTTATCTGTTCTGCACAAAACATTGCCCACCAGAATAGCAAAATGAATCATAGACTTTTATTATCTCACAGTTTCTGGTGTTAGGAATCTGGGAGCAGACTAGCTGGGTGGTTCAAGCTCAGGATCTCTTGTGAGACTGCAGTCAAGCTCTTGGCTAGGGCTATAGGTGTGTGAGGCTAAAAGATCTATTTCCAAGCTCTCTTGTGTGATTGTGGGCAAGACTCAGTTTCTTGCTGGCTGTTGGCTGAGTGTCTCACTTCCTTGCTATGTGGGCCTTTCCAAAGGCTGCCTGAGCAATCTCATGACATAGCAGCTGGCTTTCCCCTGAGGACATGATCCAAGAGGAAAAGACCAATATGGCAGCCACAGTCTTTTATAACCCATCTTGGAAATGACACAGAAACAATCATTTCTGTTATATTCTATTGGTCATACAGACCAACTCTAGAACAATGTAGAAGGGGAGTGTCAGGAAGCAGGCAGCACTGGGCACCCTCTTGGAGGCTGCCTACCATACCTCTCATCTAATTGTGCTGAGAACATAGTTGGCCCTGGCCTTTGATATAATGTATATCAGGTAACACTTTTTAGAGGTACTGCAATACAGTGGCAAGACTAGTAGACTGCTAGTAAAGAGATTTGTATTCAAGTTCAGTTCTGACAATTACAAATATTCTGTGTCTTTGGAATGCTGCTTAACCTTTTTGCACATCTGTTATCTCATCTGTAAAATGAGAATTTTGTCATTAATGGCCTCAAGGATGTCTCTCAACTCTCAAATTCCATCTCTTCATTCATATTTCTTAATTGCCATTAAGAACTATGCCATTTCAGGCATGAAAGTTATGAAGGTGATTTTGTTTTACAAAATGGGCAATTTTCCAATGAGTTTCGCTTATTTTAAAGAAATAAACCAACTGGAGAAATGGCACCCTAGAGTTTTCTTGGAGCTTATTTCTTTTCCATTCATTACTCATATTTTAGTAAGTAAACCTCACAATAACATATTGTTATTTGTATAATGTTTTAAAGTGTAGTATACATATTTTATATATGCAAGTGAATTCATCTGTAAACCACATTAGGAAGGTATTAGGCTTGGAAAGCCTTCCAGCTTCATTCTCCCATTACCTAGTGGCTGATGTTTACATGGGTGGTAATTTGGCCAGAACTACAATAGCCTTCTAATAAAGACACTCCCAGGCACATGGCCCAAATAGATGGGTGAAAAAGGCTCCATCCTGTCTAAAAGCTCTAAGTCTAAGCAAGGCACAGTGACGCGTACCTGTAGTCCCAGCTACTGGGGAGCCTGAGGTAGAAGGATCACTCACTATGTTGCCCAGAAGTTTGAGTCCAGCCGAGGCAACATAGTGAGACCGTGTCTCTAAAATTAATTAATTTAATTAAATAAAAAATAAACATCTAAGTCTAAAGAGACAGCTACAGTGGCCTACCATATGTAGAGTGGACTAGCAGTGGAATGAACAGTGAACTCTTCATCTCCTCTACTAGCCTAGAGTGAGCTAAGGACAGGGACAACCTCTTGGGAGATTGAACTTCTAAGATGAGAATAGGAAAGCCATCTAGTTGCTTATCGTTTAATTCCTTGAACAAGACGAACAGGTTCCCGCCCCAGAGCCTTTGTACTTGCCCTGCCTGGGAATCACTTAGGTTCAGTTCAAGGATCACCTTTTCAGATTAGCTTTCTCTAGCCACCAATCTTAAGTGACATCCTCTCCCGTACGGGCATTCTCTACCACACCCTATTGTACTATCTTGGTAGCCCTATCTAAAATCATTTTACTAGTGTACTTGTTTCAAGAGTTCACCACCAATAGAGCGTAAGCTGTCTGAGAGAGGTAACCCACTCTATCCTGGTTACTGCCACATCTCCAGTGCCTGGAATAGTTCTTGGTATAGAGTGGGCACTCAATAAATATTTGTTAAATGGATGAATGAATTGAGTCTGAAAAAGTTTGTGGTTTGATAGATGTGAGTTTTAGGAGACACTTAGATAGTAGTAGAAAAGAATATTAAATGGACCTATTTCTGTTCTATTGGAATGGGCAAGTAGGGATGAAATCTGAGAATAAAGAGGCTTGTGTATCCCACATAATTAAGATAACCCCCAACAACTGGGAGCAAACACCTCCCTCAGGGATTCTAGGAGGAAAGGTCCTGCTATCAGAACCAGTTGTGCCCCAGGAAGAAAAGAAGAAGAAAGAATAATATTTCTGGACTATCTGAGATCACTCAATGGATGCCATGCTCATTGTGACAGGGGATACTCTCCCCTGAAGACAGGAAGGGTGCCTACCCTTTCTTGAAGCCAATGGAAGATTGCATTGAAGGGAAGAGTGCTGGCAAGAGTGGAAGACTGGTACCTCTTTGGCTGGGCAGATGTCTGCCTAGGGAGCAAACCAACAGTTCAGTTCCTGAGTTTTGTTAACCCGGGGAAAAGGGAGTAAGAGAAAAATGGCAGAGTAAAGCAGAGAGAAGTGGCCAGGAAGCCAACTGTACTTACACTGCATGGAATGCAAAGATGGCGGTGATTCCCACATAGACCATAGACAGGCTGGTGCCATCTTGAGAGTTCTCCACCAGCTGACAAGGCTCCCAAGTTTCTCAGAGGATGCACTTGTATGTGTAAGGTTGGAAGAGTACTGCTGGGAATGGAAGAAGTTGAATAGGAGCCTGAGCTCTCACCTCTAGGAACTGTTCGCACCCTGGTCTGGCACCCAAGATCTACATGTGGATGCCCGTCACAGAAGAGATGCTAAGAATGTATCAGCGTTAGTGCAAGATGCAAAAAACAGAAAATGAAAACCACCCAGAAAGGATTCACCTAATCCCTCTTCACTGACCCAGACCCACCAAGGAGCAAGATTTGGATTGGAAGTGGAGATGGAGGTACCCAGAAGCAGAACTTTTTCTGTACCCATGGGATATACCCTGAGCCATTGCTTAGCCTGCACCAGAGAAAATAAAGAGATTAGATTTAAGTTGGATACAAAATTTGAGTTTTAAACTGGCCCAGACTTTCTGTAACTGCAAGTGACCAGAAGTTTATAGGATCTTGCTCAGGTATCATCAAGGAACGGGAAAATGGTATTTGACAGGACATGATTGAAGGACATAACTGGAAACATTGAACAAATGAAACCATTTCATGTTTTCGACATTGAGTTCAAACTATCCAATCTCCTAGCTAGAGCTGAAGAAAGGCAGTTTACTGAACTTTTAACAAGAGAGTTCTTCAGGCATGTGATTTATCTTTGGGTGAACTTTGCTGGCTTTTGTCAGAGGCCGAGGTGACAAGACAGTTTATAAAAAGCAAGACTCAAGACTCACCCTTGGTACTGTAGACTCAGTTGCCTTTCTTCTGCCGTGCTCCATCCTCCTCACCACCTCTGATTTTGTAAGAGTCAAGAGAGAAAAGCATTAAAAACTTATTTTCTGAAAGTCATTTTTCTACAGCTTCAAAGGAATTTTGAGATCTTTGGACAAATCATTTTTAAAATTTCAAGGATACTTTTTAATAAAACGGAGTGATTAGAAAGAAAAACACCACCCTCATTTCCTCCTTCCTTGATAAATAAATCACCTTAATAAAGAAATCACCTGTGAGATTGTTTCTGAGTGGGTGCACAACCTAGATGTATTTCCTGTGGCTGCCGAAAACTAGATTAAAAGAAAATGCATTGAAATTCATGTTAAGAATAACCTCGGTTATTGATTAACGGGTACAAATATACACTTAGATTAATAAAATAAGATCTAGTGTTCAATAGATCAGTAGGGTGACTATAGTCAACATCATCAATTGAATATTTCAAAATAGGGGCCAGGCACGGTGGCTTACTCCTGTAATCCTAGCACTTTGGCAGACCAAGGCGGGCAGATCACTTGAGATCAGGAGTTCGAGACGAGCCTGGGCAACAAGGTGAAACCCCATCTCTACTAAAAATACAAAAATTAGCTGGGCGTGATGGTGCATACCTGTAATCCCAGCTACTTGGGAGACTGAGGCACAAGAATCACTTGAGCCTGGGAAGTGGAGATTGCAGTGAACTGAGATCATGCCACTTCATTTCCAACCTGACTCAGTCTCAAATAAAAAAATAAAAAAAATGTTAAATAATTCAGATGTTCCTAGCATATAGAAAACGTAAGTATTTAAGGTGATGGACATCCCAATTGCCCTGATTTGATTATATGGATGTGTCAGATTATCACATGTACTACAAAACTATGTACAGCTATTATTTATCAACAAAAAATAAATTAATTCATTTTTTAAAAAAAGAATAATTTTGATCAGAATAAACACATTTCAGGTGCTGAGAACTGGAGAAGAAAGCTATTTTGGAAAGGGATGACAGTGAATAAGTTAAAAGTTAAGCATATAGCTTTGGGTTTCACATAATCTCATTTTAAAAGGAAAATACATTTCCTGAATGATTAAAAACAGGAAACACACTTACTTTTTTTAAAAAGATATTGAATGATAGTCAACTGGTAAGATTTCTTTCTGCTTGGACTTCTCTAGTCTTTGTTTTAGGTTGTCTCTCCTTTTACAAATTTCTTTCATCTTTCTGATAAAAAGCACTGAATAACAAAATAACACTTACTTAGAAATATTAGAAAGGTTTGGTGTGTTTGTGTGTGTCTGTGTGTGTTACTTTAGATGTTACAAAAATATGAAGCAAACCAATGCCCTGTATTTGTCCTCTCAGAATATTGTATGATTTGAAAGTGTTATGGCATTGGTGAAGTCATTTGTTGGTAACAGCACAAACTCAGCATGTCTTTATCTTTCCTGTAGTTCTCTACAACATGTGCAAAGTAGAGCCCAAGATGTAAAGACCTCCTGTCCCTCTCTAACAGTCAGGGCGTGATTATCTTGTAGAGGGACAGACCCAAGCCCTCTCACTTCTGAGAACTAAATGTTTTTCCACCTTTGCCCAACTTGGACAACTGTGAAGAACTCAGTGGCCTTCCGTTATTATGTTTGTATTCATCAACAAAATTCTTTCCTCACTGACACTACTCCCCTCCCTCACACAAACCCAGTGTTTTCTAGTGATCATTTAGAACAATATAGGCATGTCTTAGTCTGTTTTGTGCTGCCGTAATGGTATGCCACGGAGAAATGTATTGGCGCATGATTCTAGAGACTGGGAAGTCCAAGATCAAGGGTTCGGCATCTGGCAAGGGCCTTCATGTTATGTCATCCAATGGTGGAAGGAGCAAGTGAGTGCAAGAAAGCCCAAGATGGGGGCCAAACTCACTTTCATAACAAACCCAATCCTGAGATAACATTACCCATTCATGAAAGCAGAGCCCTCGTGAAAACATCTCTCACTAGGCCCCACCACCCAACACTATTGCACTGGGGGTTAGGTTTCCAACATTTGAACCATGACTTCTGTTAATGGATAGAACATAAGGATTCTAATTCTGGCAGATTCTTCTCTCTCCAGATATTACTGAACTTGAATCCTGGGGATTGCTAGGGGTATGTGACACAAGGACCTAAAAATTATAAGATTTGAATTATTCATCACAATGATAAAAATTATGACCATCAATTAAGTTCCTACTAGATGTCAGGCCATAGAGGTATAGGCATATAATTTTTAATCCTAAAGCTTACTTATAAGGAGGGATTTTTTTTTCACACAAGAAAAACAGAGGCTCCATGAAAGTAGTAACTTGTAGAAAATAGATGAACTGGGATTCAGTCCTGAGTTTGACTACAGCATGGCCTCTTTCCAAAGGAAACTCTTAAGCAGAAGCTGAAATGTGGCAGGACATTTCCTCTGTGCTATGGAGACCTTTTGTGAAACAGTGGGAGTGTGGATCTTTCTCTCCCTACATGAGACACCTACATTTTTCTTAAAAGAAACGTGACCAGCTGAATGGCTGATTATTTAAAAATTGGGTCCTTTTCTGTATGATAAAGTGAGGTGGGAAGAAAAAGCAGACTGGCCAATATATCAAAGGATTTCCTGACACTCCCCAGAAGCAGAAGACAGGCTGTCCCTGTTTCCTCTGTTTACTGAAGCCAGCCTCGGTTCTCTCCGGCCACTGTCTGACATTATCAGTGTTCATACACATTAGCCTCAAAGGCTGTCCAACATAACAGAGCACCTTACCTCTCACTTCCTGGAGAAATTATTTTTCTTTTCTTAAGCAAAGGAAACTCCATAATCTAAAGAGGCCATTTTTCATCTGGATCATCAAGCAGTGGCTCTGAAGGTGTGTTTAAGTTCACTCTCAGGTGTGCTTGCCAAGCACATGATCTAGGTGCTGGCAGAGCACAGGGTCATTCAAGTGCGTAATTCACAAGACTCCAGCTGCCAGTCAGTGGAGAACCAAACAGGAAGCTCAACTGATATAATGAGCATAGTTAACCCTTGAGAAACATGAGATACAACAACATTTTCAAAAGTCTTCGACATGTCAAATTTTTGTGCTATGCCCAATGTTGATCTTCATTTATTATTTATCTACTATCTTTAAATTGCCCGGAGCATTAAAGCTAGGAAATTTAAGGATGTCAGTAAATATACCATTGCTTCTCATCACACTTGGCATAAAAGTTTATGAGACCTCAATAGTTTGGCCCATGCCTGTTCTTCCTGACCCATGCTCCATGACTCAATTCTCATTCTCTCCATTCTAGTCCCAATGGCTTTCTTACCCCCAATCACCCTCCCTGCCCACCCTCTGAATAACACCACCATCAGTCTTTAGCATATATTCTGCTTTATCTTTCCTCACTGCATTGACCACTCATTGTTTACCATTGTCTGCACCACCAGAAGGCTATCTCTGCGAGGACAGGGAATTCGTTTTGTTCCCTGCCATAACTGAATACCTAAGAATTATCCAATAAATTAAAAATTCATGATGAATGAATGAAGTGTAGATCTAGAAAAGATGGTTATATTCAAACAGCAAGTCCATCAAATTCTACAGAGTATTTAACTTGTCCCATGTTTGCTGTGCCAGGGTCTGCACAGCCCTCAGGCATCCTAGGTTGCCAAGACCCTTCCAAGGAAAAGGGTGCTTCTCTTAGACAAAAGATGAGCTCCTCTCCCAGTCTGGGTCATCATCTGGTTTCCATGGCAACCCATATAAAGTGCCTCTGACCCTGAGCAATTTATAGGACATAAAGTATCCCACACTCATAAAACAGTAAACAAAACAAACCACAAAAAAAAAAAAAAAAACAGAACAAACACCTAAGCTCCCTAAATTACTATTTTGGAAGATAATTTATTAGTACTCAAAAAGCTTTAAGGGATATTTTTTCATAAACAGGCTATATCTGATGGCAGTAGTTGATTGTGTTATGTAAGTGCAGCTCTCTGCTAGCCATGGAAAATGTAGATTTTATGCTGGTAAAGAGACTATTGGTTGTGACTTACAACCATACATCCATGCTTTATACAAAAACCCAAATTAAATTAAGAGTGGCATTTTCCAGTGATAGTTTGTTTCTGTCCTAAATACAGCAGTGTTGAAAAGACTTTATTCTACATTCAATATTTTGCAGCACTGGTTGCTCTTTGCCGAGTGGTAAGTTGGGGCTTCAGAACAGGGAAATAAATAGACTCACTCCTGAAAGGAGGACAGGAAGGTGGGACTCCCAGGGGAAGCTGGCCTTTGTGTTTGATGAATGAGTCTTTTTCAAGTATCTCTGTTGTTTGGTTTTTTAAAGGAAAGAGGGACACTCTCCAGTCTGTTCCCAAGCTCATTGTGTGAAATTTGCCTCGTTTGGGAACTTCATTATTTTCCTAGCTGTGAAATATTGAGTCAGTGGGTTCTGCAGGAATGCACTGTCTGGAGACATTCCGAGGGGAGGTTCTTTGACAACATCCCCCGTACGAAGGCTGAAGATGGGTGCAGAGTAAATAAGTCCGAAGTCAGTGATAAAGAGAGGACAAAGGCAGTAGTAAACCAACATCATGGTCAAAAGACCTTCACTGCTTCTGACGCTATATAAATAATCTCCATTACCTCTACTGCTTATAGGATATGAATTGACTAGAAGTTTCCAAATCCAAATAAGTGCCCTATAAACTTGAAGAAAAGTCTGCATGGATTGAAAGTTACAAACCTACAAAATAGTACTGTGTATAGCAGTGAGATATCCTCCCTGGAACTGTCTTATGAGTGAAGGGGCACCACATCCTGTGGGTGCTCTGGCTGTGACATCCCCTTGAATGCATGCCCAGTTGGGCCTGTTCTGTTCAGAGATGTGTTCTGCCCAATAATGCCAAGTAGAAAAGCAAATTCCAATGTTGTTTTCTAAACACTCTCTTTTCTCTAAATGGCATCAGCAAAACTAAGCTTACCAATTGGGGACAGCTAAAAGCTTAGATTGGTAGGATCAATCTGTGAAGAGCAAAGAAGGCATCAAGCACTTCATTCACTCAAAGACGTAATCAGAATTATCTTCAGTCAAATTAAGTATTCCCGGAATGTGAGTGCTCAAAGCGGATGGGTTTGTGATGACATTGTCATCATGATCATCATCTTCTTCATCATCAGCTTACAATGAATTTATAACACCAAAATACATGGCTCTGATAAGACAAGCAACAGGAAACATTTTTATTGAAAAGCTCTCATAAATAGGGAATACAGCATGGCTAGAAGGGACTCCATTAGTCTAGATATTTACAAAGCCTTCAAGAAATTTTTTAAAATAAATGATCCTAATAAAAAGCATTGGAAACACCTAAAATTTTAAAAATTGACAATGTTCAATTTCCAAATTATAATAAATGTTTTTGAAAGCTAATATTGTTTTTCCTTCAATAATAATGATGATCATCTGGGCACGGTGGCTCACGCCTGTAATCCCAGCACTTTGGGAGGCTGAGGCGGGCAGATCACCTGAGGTTGGGAGTTCGAGACCAGCCTGACTGACATGGAGAAACCCCATCTCTACTAAAAACACAAAATTAGCCAGGTGTGGTGCATGTCTGTAATTCCAGCTACTCAGGAGGATGAGGCAGGAGAATCACTTGAACCCGGGAGGCAGAGGTTGCAGTGAGCTGAGATTGCACAATTGCACTCCAGCCTGGACAACAAGAGCAAAACTCCATCTCAAAAAATTAAATAAACAAATAAATAAATAAATAAATAAATAAATAAATAAATAAATAAATATAACGATGATTGACACCATAATCAAAAATCATAGCAAAAAGCTAGAAGTTATTGAAACCTTCCTGCAAGCTAGGAACTGTAGGGAGGAGTTTACATGCATTGTCTTAATGTCATCCTCACAACATCCTCTGAGGTTGGGGCTATTATTATCCCCATTTAAACAAAGAGGAAACTGAGGCTTAGACATGGCAAACAGTTTGACGGAGATCATACAGTTGATATGTGATGAAACCAAAACTTCAGCCCAAAACCTTGGCTGTTATAGTGAGAGTATAATTCACACAGGGTAGTACAGAAAAGAAGATAATAAATTTGAATTTCTTGGTTTCTATTAAGACAGCAACCATTTAAATGGGAACTATGGACTTGTTCTGTCTTGCCCCATAATCGTGGAAAAGGAGAAGAGATTTACATGAAACATTGTCAAATAATTTGTCACTCCTGGAGGAACCATTTTCCTATGACCACTATGCCAAGAGGATATTCTTTCATGTCCAAATTCATAGAGACAAGATAGACTGCTCTGGGATTCTGAAGGGAGAAAGTACCTCAGTAACAATTTTGAGAAGCAGTTTGTGTAGTCCCTTAGAGCACAAAAGCCAAAGCCAAATTCTCTGGGATCAGGTCTTGACCCTAGTGCATCCTAGCTGAGTTACCTTAGAAAAGTTGCTTAGCCTCTCTGTGACTCCTTTTTCTAATCTGCAGAACTGAGACAATAATAGTACCTATTTTACTGAGTCATTGTGAGATTAAATGAGTTAACATCTGTCCAATGGTTAAACATGCTTAGCACATAGTAAGACTATATAGGTGTTGGCCATCACTAGTACCAACACTGAAATAACCTGTTGAAGACCTGAAGGACACAGCTGACCAGCGACATCAGCATTTTTCACAATTCCCTGCCTGTGCACAAGTTCAAACTCAGGCACTCCATGTATTTTGTTTTTACAGGTGTTTGGAATCTGCTTTTCACTTCTGTTTTCTCTCTTTGATATGATACTTCAGACCTGCTCTTGACTGTCTGGCTCATTCTTAAGTGAACTGTGGACTGTTCCTTTGTTTTGTACCCAGAATTGTAAGTTTCAATGAAGTTATTAACAAGACAATTCCCGGAAGCATAATATTCTAAAGCAGGGGTCTCCAACCCCCAGGCCATGGACTGGTACTGGTTTGTGGCCCTTTAGGAACCAGGCTGCACAGCAGGGGTGAGTAGCAGGCCAGAGAGTGAAGCTTCATCTGTATTTGCAGCCACTCCCTATCACCGCATTTCCTCCGGAGCTCCACCTCCTGTCAGATCAGTGGTGGTATTAGATTCTCATAGGACCGTGAACCCTATTGTAAACTGAGCAAGTGAGGGATGTAGGTTGCACGCTCCTTATGAGAATCTAATGCCTGATGATCTGTCACTATCTCCCATCATCCCCAGATGGGACCATCTAGTTTCAGGAAAACAAGCTCAGGACTCCCTCTGATTCTACAAGATGGTGAGTTATATAATTTCTCATTATATATTACAATGTAATAATAATAGAAATAAATTACACAATCAACATAATGCACTTGAATCATCCCCAAAACCACTCCCTGACCCTCATCCATGTGAAAATTGTCTCCCACAAAACTGGTCTCTGGTGCCAAAAAGTTTGGGGACCTCTGCTCTAAAGTTACCAAGACTACTTAGATGATATAACAGTTACAGAATCTAAGACTTCCACTTCTAAAGAGATCATCTGGTTCAGTCCTCTACCTAAAAGATGGTTCAACTTTATACATTAAAATATTACATAGGCACTCAAAGTAGAAACCGATTCTAAAATTGGAATCGTGCCTAGATAATTCTAGAACTTCAAAAGCTTAAAATACTGCCTGGTTCATAGGAAATACTTAACAATTATCAACTACCTTTTTAATAAGAGTGTTAGTATTAGTTTGA
Source organism: Piliocolobus tephrosceles (assembly GCF_002776525.5). Classification (NCBI taxonomy): domain Eukaryota; kingdom Metazoa; phylum Chordata; class Mammalia; order Primates; family Cercopithecidae; genus Piliocolobus; species Piliocolobus tephrosceles. The sequence continues at coordinate 107,191,510 of NC_045442.1, read as the reverse complement.
GTAACCCAAATCTTTTTCCTCTGAAGATTATGACTTCAAAAAAAGTCACGTTGCCTTTTAAATGTCCAAATTGCAAAGTCCAAGCTGCATCTCTTTGCCATAAGTTTATCAATTTCCATGTGCCCCTCAGGCATTTCTGAATGTCCCACGGGGCTGTCTTGTACTCTCAAGAACAAGTGTCTTCTGACACCTGTCATGTTCTCCTCCATCATGGAAATGCACCATTTCTAATTCCAATTGATCTCTGTGATGACACTGTCAAGTCTACCTCCTCCTGACTTCTGGAGAAAGGGCTCAAGTCTTACCAGGGGTAAGACCAGGGCTTCACTGTGCATGGAGACAAGCTTTTCTGGAAGTTTTATGGAATGGCAATAGGTCATGGAATATGAGTTATTGTTACTACCCCTGCCCAGTATGACTCAGAGGCCACAAATGCAGGCCCTTCTATGTCTGTCTAGTTCTTGGCTTGCTGCCTTGCCACCTGGGCAGCTTGTCCTTCACCAAAAGGTGTGTCCCAGGTATCTCTGCACATGTCAGCATCCACACCAGAGAGGAGGACATTTCTCCTATCCAAACTATATGCACATATGTGCATGCTTGTGGACACACACACAAATGAGTCTAAAGCTATACCTTGAAACCCTATTTCCTATCACAGAAGAGGATTAACCAAGAAAGGTTTCGTACCTTGAAACCCTATTTCCTATCACAGAAGAGGACTAACCAAGAAAGGTTTCGGGCTACCAAAAACTGGAAGTGGTAAGGAAGGATCCCCACCTATAGGCTTTGCAGGGAGCATGACCCTCCCAACAACTCACTTTCAGTCTTCTAGCCTCCAGAACTATGAGAAAATAAATGTCTCTTGTTTTAAGCAACTCAGTTTATAGTACTTTGTTATGGCAGTCCTTAGGTAACTGATTGAAAAACTACAGACTTTTTAAACATTGTATTTATTTATTTATTTATTTCAATAGGTTTTGGGGGAACAGGTGGTGTTTGGTTACATGAATACGTTCTTTAGAGGTGATCTGTGATAGTTTGGTGTACCCATCACCGGAACAGTGTGTAGTGTACCAAATGTGTAGTGTTTTGTTGTTGTTTTTGGAGATGGAGTCTCACTCTATCGCCCAGGCTGGAGTGCAGTGGCGTGATCTCACCTTACTGCAGCCTCTGCCTCCTGGGTTCAACTGATTCTCTTGCCTCAGCCTTCCAAGCAGCTGGATTACAGGTGTGCACCACCATGCCTGGCTAATTTTTTTTTTCTGTATTTTTGGTAAAGACAGGGTCTCACTATGTTGGCCAGCCTGGTCTCAAACTCCTGACCTCAGGTGATCTGCCCACCTTGACCTCCCAAAGTACTGGGATTACAGGCATGAGCCACTGCACCCGGCCCAGTGTATATAGACTTTTATTCTTCACCCCACTTCTGTCCTTTTCCTGAGTCACCAAAGTCCATTGTATCATGCCTTTGCATCCCTATAGCTTAGCTCCTTATAGCTTAGCATTCTTATAGCTTAGCTCCCACTTATGAGTAACAACATACAATGTTTGGTTTTCTATTCCTGAGTTACTTCACTTAGAATAATGATCTCCAATACCATCCAGGTAGCTGTGAATGCCATTATTTCACTCCTTTTTATGGCTGAATAGTATTCCATGGTGTGTGTGTGTGTGTGTGTGTGTGTGTGTATGATTTTTCATTCCCGAGTTACTTCAATTAGAATTATAGTCTCCAATATTATCCAGGTTGCTGTAAATGTCATTAATTCATTTCTTTTGAGTAGTAGTCCTCTTTATGCACACACACACATATCACAATTTATCATATATATCACTTATATCTTCTCTTTTTTTTTTTTTTTTTTTGGAGACGGAGTCTCGCTCTGTCGCGCAGGCTGGAGTGCAGTGGCCAGATCTCAGCTCACTGCAAGCTCCGCCTCCCAGGTTTACGCCATTCTCCTGCCTCAGCCTCCGGAGTAGCTGGGACTACAGGCGCCCGCCACCTCGCCCAGCTAGTTTTTTGTATTTTTTAGTAGAGACGGGGTTTCACAGTGTTAGCCAGGATGGTCTCCATCTCCTGACCTCGTGATCTGCCCGTCTCAGCCTCCCAAAGTGCTGGGATTACAGGCTTGAGCCACCGCACCCAGCCTTCACTTATATCTTTATATCATGTATATCTTTATCTATATATCATATATATATATATATCTCACAATTTCTTTATCCACTCATTGATCAGTGGGCATTTGGGCGGGTTCCATATTTTTGCAATTGTGAATTGTGTTACTATAAACGTGCATGTGCAAGTATCTTTTTCATATAATGACTTCTTTTCCTCTGGATACCCAGTAATGGGATTGCTGGATCAAATGGTAGAACTACAGACATTTTTTGACCTGTGATATATGTAAATCTGTATAATAAACATTTTCTACTACTTTTACAAATGTCTACAAAGGTGACAGTTTAAAAATCTCAACTCAGAAAAAAAGTACACAAAATTCCAATCAATGCTTATATTTATTTTTCCCCAAGTAATTAGACAAATTGAAGGTGGTGGGGGAGGCTAGCTTCACTTGATTTCCAGTGAATAGTGCTGATGAGTCAGGACCATTACATCTCTCAGAAAATGCCCTGTAAAAAGCAAACTCTGAGTGTTGTGTTTACTAGAGTGATACCATATGTTGGTTGATTAACAAGTTGTCAGAATATTAGAAGTTCTTGGCTGATTGCAAGAAGGAGCATCTGTTTGCTGGATCCTTTATCTAATGTGTGTACAGATAGCACCAGGTCTGGTGCTTTTCCTAAATATCAGATATAAATTCCTGTAGTATTTAGCTTTCAGAGAGTAACACCAATGTATAGCTAGAGTTGAAGATGTTTATTCTGAGGAGAGCAAATTAAGTAAGGCCAGACAAAAAGGTAAATGTGCATATAAGAGTATGTCATTTAGCATTGTTTTACCATTATCCCTGACATTATGTACCACAATTAATGTTTACTTTAGTGTTACTTGCATAGGGATTTAGGAAAAACAAAAATCTCTTTTAGAACTGTTTATTGTTTTATCTGTTGATGGAATTTAATAATGCTTTATTTGTATAAAGTGACTTACAGTTTATAAATACTTTCACATTGAATTCTCACAACATCATAAACATGGCAAGGAATCCTATCCCCATTTCACGGATGATGAATCTGCAGTTGAGTTGGGGTACATCCATCTGGCTTAAACATGGTGAAACCAGGACATAAAGCCAGGTCTTCTGAGGTGCTATGATAGGATTTACTCAGGGTGAAATTCTCGACTTTTCCTTTGTAACTTCTTGCACCTGTTCTCCACCACCTTTGATAACAGCCAGCCACCGTATATTAGATTGTACCATTTTAATTTCAGCCAGTAGATTCCTTTTCACTACCCATCAAAGCAGACATGAAATAAGTAAAGCGGGAAAAGGGAATCTTCTTATGTTAACTAAGTTCAAAGTTAGAATTACATTTCAGTTGTTCCATTTCCTTTGAAGTTTCTCAGCACCCATGGTCTTGGAACTAAGTGGCTCTGTGATACGATATACATTTCACCTTTTTCTTTAGCCTGAGGTTTTTTTGTTCTATATTTTTATGACATACAGGAAGACTATGTTACAGAGATTTTTTTTAATGTTTCAGGGAAATGGGACATATTAGGAAAAACAGAGTATTTTACATATCCCAAATTTTAGTTATTTATTTAAATCATAAGTCAGATGTCACTTTTGAGCATTTCTTCCTATCATTCATTTGCTTAATGTAAGGGAGGAAAAAAATAACTTTTTCTTTAACCTCTTAGATTCAGTGACTGGGGTCTGTGAATTAAACTGACAAACGACAATTAACATGAGAAAGTGTTTATCTCCCATGTACCCAGAGGACCTCATAGAAAAGAAGTAAAAACCTACAAAAAGTACTTAGGCATTGATGCTTATATACCATTTTAACACAGAGCAATAAATTGTGGATAAGTGACAAGACAAAGTAAAAGGCTTTAGGGCTTCTGATATGGTTTGGATCTGTGTCCCTACCCAAATCTTCTCTTCAATTTTCATCCCTAATATTGGAGGTAGGGCCTGGTGGGAGGTGATTGGATCATGGGCGTAGTTTCTAATGATTTAGCACCATCCCCCAAGTGCTGTCTCATGATAGACTTCTCATGAGATCTGGTTATTTTAAAGTGTGTGTTACCTGCCCCATCTCTTCCTCCTCCTCTGGCTATGTGAAGATGTGCCTGCTTCCCCTCCACCTTCTGCTATGATTGTAAGTTTCCTGAGGCCTCCCCAGTCATGCTTCCTGTATAGCTTGCAAAACCATGAGCCAGTTCAACCTCTTTTCCCTTTAAATTGGCCAGTCTCAGGAATTTCTCTTTCTTTCTTTCTTTCTTTCTTTCTTTCTTTCTTTCTTTCTTTCT
>NC_045442.1:107114525-107187056 GCF_002776525.5 Piliocolobus tephrosceles | reverse complement strand
TTCTTTCTTTCTTTCTTTCTTTCTTTCTTTCTTTCTTTCTTTCTTTCATCTTTTGAGATGGATTCTCACTCTGTTGCCCAGGCTGGAGTGCAGTGGTGCCATCTCGGCTCACTGCAACCTCTGCCTCCCGGGTTCAAGCAATTCTCATGCCTCAGCCACCCAAGTAGCTGTAACTACAGGTGTGTGCCACCGCATCCAGCTATTTTTTTGTATTTTTAGTAGAGATGGGGTTTCACCATGTTGGCCAGACTGGTCTTGGACTCCTGACCTCAAGTGATCCACCTGCCTCAGCCTCCCAAAGTGCTGGGATTACAGGCATGAGCCACCATGCTAGGTCCAGGAATTTCTTTATAGTAGTGCAAGAACAGACTAATACAGCTTCTAAGTGCAACAAACTTTAGGAAAGTAAGTATATGGAGGAAACTAGTGGAAGATATGGATTATTTAATTAGTTTTATTATGCAGACTCAAGTTATTACAATCTTCAGTGATAAGAGTTATCTCCTTTTCCTGGTATGAAATTTATCCCCTGCTTTAAGACAAAAATAGGGGTGGCAGAGAGTTCCTTCTGCATCTCCTGTTTCTCAATTTCCTTTGACTCAGAAAAATCCTTATGCCAAAGTGGCCTCTTTTAAGGTGGCTTATTCTGTTCACCTTCATTAACTTTGAGGACCTCTACAGTCAGGTCCTTCCCTATCTTTCCAGCTACATCCTCAACTCCTCAACTTCTGAACCTTTTTTCTTTTTCTTTTCTTTTTTTTTTTTTTTTTTTGTCTCGGTTTCTTTTATTTGGAGACAGGGTCTCACTCTGTCACCCAGACTAGAGTGCAGTGGTGCAATCTCGGCTCACTGCAACCTCCGACTCCTGAGTTCAAGCAGTTCTCCTACCTCAGCCTCCTGAGTAGCTGGGATTAAAGGTGCATGCCACCATACCTGGCTAATTTTTATATTTTTAGTAGAAACATGGTTTCACCGTGTTGGCAAAATGCTGCCGGTCTTGCTCTAGACTTTTCCTCCTCTGAACTCATATACTCACCTCTCTGTAATACCATTTCCTTTCCTCTTCTACTTCCCAACCTTACCCATCCTTCAACTCAAGTTCAAATTTATTTTCCTGTTTCAATGTCTCCCCAGACCTCCAGCTATATCAAGTGGCTTTTCCTTCCAAATGTTTTGAAGATACGTATCATTGAGGAATTAATTTGACAATCTTTCATTTAGTCCTTCAGATTTTCTGTGGTTGTGTTGCTTTAACAGTTATGTGAGTCTTCTATTGTTATTTAACTTCTCACATTTTGCTCCCTTTTGTCTCTTTTACCTCAGTCATGCTTCTCTCCCTTGCTCATGCCTGTAATTCTGGAGTATTGCTTTCCAAAGTGTGAGTCAAGAACAGTCTGAGTCAAAATTCATTCCCTATTGTTGTTGAAAAGGTAGGGTCCTGATACTGATAATGGATCAGCTAAATTGGCTTCCCAAATGATTCCTCTGCATAGTGAAATTTATGAATCATTGATGTAGACAGCACATGTTACTCATTCATTTATCCATGCAACAACTATTTGAGCACACGTTAGGTGCTAGCTACCTGGGATACAGTAGTGAGTCAGGCAGACATGGACCCTGTTACCTTAGAATTTCTCATTTAGTTTAGAAGACAGACAATGAACAAGGACTTAAGATATGATGTGGGTTACAAATGAGAGATGTAAAGAGCTGTGGAAATACCTGAGAGGGTAACCTAATCTGGCAAATGCAGGTATCAGGGAATATTTCTCAGAGGATATGGAGTTGAGATCTAGGGAGAAGTAGGACCTGGCTAGATGAAGCAAGAGTGGGGAGGATGAAAGATCAAAGGAATCGCCTGTAGAAAGGCTCTGAGGTGGGAAAGAGCATGCCCTCTTCTTTAGAGGGACAGGGGACAAGATCAACCTAACTTGAGTCTCCGGGTCAAAGGAGAAAAGTGATGGGAAGTAGAGCTAGCGAGGTAATGCATGGCTGGATATTGGGGGGTTTTTGAGGCCATGATAAGGAGTTTGGAATTTCCTAAGGGTAATAGGAAACAACTGAAGGAGAACAGCCTGATCAGTTTTGTCATTCAGATTATTCCAGCTCTAGAAGGTAACAAGAATGTACCTGAAAAAATAACAAAGGGACGTAATGTAATATTCCAGGAGAAAGGAGGTGATAGTTTTGTTCAGGTTGGTGGCAGTAGGATGGATTCAAATGGTACTTAGGAGATATTTGAGATGGAATTTAGTCGTTAATTCCTTTTTGGGTGAGAGAAAGGGAAATGTCAAGGATGTCTCTGATTTTTGTTTTAATAACATTTTGCAGAACCATATAACAATGAGGACCAGGTTTTAAGGACAAAAGTTCGGTTCTGGGTACATAGATTTTGGAGTACCTACAGAGCATTCAGGTGGAACATGAATGTTCTTTTTCATATTTCCCATGGGAAGGGGGAATTTTAAGTGGGCTTTGAGAGAATTGTGGAATTTAGATGAGCACGAGTGGGATCCAGTTAAAGGATCACAAATGTGCTTATCTACCAAAGGGGTCTCTTTGTGTCTTTTTTCTTACTTGATTAGTGATGCACTGAATTCATAGTTCTGTATTTTTTAATCCATCTTCAAAAATGGCTGTGTTGGCCAGAAGCAGTGGCTCAAGCCTATAATCCCAGCACTTTGGGAGGCTGAAGCAGGCAGATCACTTGAGGTCAGGAGTTTGACACCAGCCTGGCCAACATAGTGAAACTCCATCTCTACTAAAACTACAAAAATTACCTGGGCATGGTGGTGTGCACCTGTAGTCCCAGTTTCTCCAGAGGCTGAGGCAGGAGTATCACTTGAACTTGGGGTGGTCGGGGGAGGGCTACATGAGCTGAGATCACGCCACTGCACTCCAGCCTAGACAATAGAGCAAGACTCCATCACACACACACACACACACACACACACACACACACTGTGTTCTCCAAGGAGATTGTGATGGCTTTGTTTGTTTGTTTATTTGTCTGTCTTCATTTTGTTTTGTTACGAAGTGATTTGAGTCAATGAGGCTCTTTGCATGGATTGTATTTATGTTTGGTCCTTTGGTTAGAGGTGAGCTAAGGGTAGGGGTATATGTTCTTTAAAGTTAATCTGTAAACACAACTTGTATTTTTCTTAATGTAGTATATTAATCAGTTATGGGTGAGTTCGGACATACTTGAGGATTGAGAGAACTCCCATGAAGAGAATAAGTGAAAGCAGAACTATAACATTTTATAACATTTTATACTAAAATTATAGTGCTCCTGGTAAACATGTTTGGAGAGGGATTTTAGGAGATTATTTGCAAGGATGAGTTGGTCTTTGATAAAAATACACTCTAGTTATGCAAAGGCCCATGGTTTAAACATGATTTGTTTGTCCCCACCAAAATGCATGTTAAAACTTGATCCCCAATGTGGTGGTGTTAGGAGATGGGACATAGTGGAGCTGTTTAGGTCAAAGATGTGGATCCCTTATGAAAGGCTTAGTGTCATTCTTGCGGTAGTGAATGAATTCTTGCTCTGAAGGGACTGAATTAGTGCCCACAAGAGTGGGTTGCTATAAAGCTGGGACACTGCTCAGGTTTTCTCTTTTCACACATGTCTGCTTCACCTTTGACCTTCTCTACCATGTATAATGCAGCACAAAAGCCCTCACTAGAAGTCAAGGTGATACCCTTGAACTTCCCAGCCTGCAGAACGATGAGCTAAATAAACCTCTTTTCTCTATAAATTACCCAGTTTCAGGTACTCTTTTATAGCAACACAAGATGGATTAAGACACATTTCATAGAACTATTCAGATATAGCCAAATTTCCAAAAAAGAGGAATTAATGGAAAGCTACAGATTCTCCTTCTACCTCTTCTTCTGATTGTCCTTCCCCTCTTTCTGTTAGTCATCTGCTTCTCATTCATCTTCAGAAAAGGGAATAATGAAAAAAAAAATGGGGCTAAATTACTCTGTGTCCTAAAAATAATTCCCCCAAATCAGTATTTGCTACGTGTTGAAAATGCTACAAAAGGCTTTATAACTAAGCATGAATGAGAGAGTGTAAAAGCGGGTCCTTTGGTTGTCCTCATGCATTCCAGAGTGAGAAATCCTTCCACACAATTCCTGAGCAATCCTCAACTAGCCTCTTCTTAGTTATTCTTAGCCGTGGGGAACTCCCACTCTATTTTAGGAATCAACCATTTTTTCCCACTAAATCTAGTTAGACTGAATATCTTTCCTAAAAATGAATCAAAATTAGTCTACCTCATGGAATGGTTCTGCACCTCACAGCAACGCAGAAGGAATCTATTCTATATTCTACATGACAGCCTTTCAAATATATTAAGACAACTGCCATGTCTCTTCAAGTCTTCTCCTCTACAAACTAAATATCCCCAATTCCCTCAAATACATTTCTTATAGAACACAGTGTCTGCATTCTTCACCGTCTTTACAAAAATGTATCACCCCTGGGCCCTCCCAAAGGACCATCACCCCTTTCTGAGTGACGCTCACACTTTGAACAGCATCGTCTATAGTAGGACAGCTGCCTCTTGGTTATTCTTTGTTTACTTTTAATGACAAACACTTTAGCTTTCAGCAGAACCAGTGAGTGAAGACTTAGGGATGTGGGCTGTTTTTAAAGCTCAGGCTTTCCAGGTGGGGAGGAATGTGTAGGTATGGTTTAAAACAGAAGTGGTTTTTCATTTGTGGAAATTGAAATGGGCTGAATCTCAGTGGAATCACTGGGTAATAAATGGGAGGGGGTTTTAACTTCATCAGAGTAAAATGGGAAGATATTTCCCCTTTTTCACTTTTTATGTGGCAGTTGTACCTTAATCTGCTTTTATGAACAGCTGTTGTAACAGATGTTCGTTTTAGATGGTATCTTTTTTGAAAGTATACCCAGAAAATCCTTTTCATAAAGAGATGTTTATGAAAGCCCAAAACTTTTTTCTAATGCAAATAAGCTGTCATTTGTGCAGCACCTTCAGACTATCACCCACACAGACTAAGCACCTTCAAAGCATACAGTCCTCAAGTGTATGTTATGGAGGATTTCCCATGAAGCCAAAGCCCCATTTTGGCCTCAAGGAACTGATTGCTGTCCAGCAGCAGGATTCCAGCCCACGGGGAGGTCACTGGTCAACAGAGCAGGGCTAGGAGAAGCAGAAAAGCTGACTGCAAAACTGGCCGTATTCAATTCAAAACCAGGAGCACGTGATTGTCCCTTTTCCTAGTTTTCCTCTCTGCCAGATTTTTGGCTCTGGCCCCAAAGGTGGTCATTCAAACCAGATGAGGTCTTTATACTTGGAAATCACAGACATGCTGGAGAATTCTGCTCCTGGTTGGTACAGGGACAGAAAACTATATTATCTCAGACAAAAATATGTATTTCTCTCATTACGTATAGAATCTAATATAGGTATATGTGACATTTATAAAATACATGTTTCTGTATGTGAAAAGAGAAAGAGATGCATGGGCTGAAATTTTTTAATCAATAAAAGTTCTATCTGAAATGAAACAACATGCCCTTAAGAAGAGAATCCTCTTACTAGTCTCTTTTCTCTACCAATCTCTCATCTAGAAGGGGAAATTCTTTGCTAAAGAATAAGGAATTCCAGTGGGGGGAAGTTACAATTACATACAAGGACACTACTCAGTTCCACAGTTTGGTTGGTCAAGGCTTAATGAGAATCTCCTCCAAGACATTTCCTTCAGCATCTCCTTGCAAGTCCTCGAACTCTTCCTTTGTTGTAACTATCTGTTATTTTCTTACTTTTAATTTATTTGAATTAACCCATACCCATGATTTTAAAAATCAAAGACTACTAAATCATACTCCTGTTATCTAATTTACCAGTTTTAAAGAATCAACTCGGCCAGGTATGGTGGCTCATGCCTGTCATCCCAGCGCTTTGGGAGGCTGAGGTGGACAGATCACTTGAGGTAAAGAGTGTGACACCAGCCTGGCCAACATGGTGAAGACCCATCTCTACTAAAATTACAAAAATTAGCCAAGCGTGGTGGTATGCACCCCTAATTGCAGCTACTCGGGAGGCTGAGGCAGGAGAATTGCTTGAACCCAGGAGGCAGAGGTTGCAGTGAGCTGAGATCGTGCCACTGCACTCTAGCCTGGGCAACAAGAGCAAAACTCCATCTCAAAAAAAAAAAAAAAAAAAAAAAAATCAAAACTTAGCCAAGTGTGGTGGCAGGTGCCTGTAACCATAGCTACTCAGAGGTTGAGACAGGAGAATCACTGGAACCTGGGAGGCAGAAGTTGCAGTGAGCTGAGATCCCACCACTGCACTCCAGCCATGGTGACAGAGCAAGGCTCTGTATTTAAAAAAAAAAAAAAAAAAGATTCTCCATTTGAAAAATGAGGAAAATCAACATATTTACACTAATTTCTGTTTTCCCTTCCCTTCCCCTTCCCAACACATGTTAGCAATATTATTTTTAAATGGTCATTGCTCATGAAATTTAAGTTCTGAAATCATCGTTCTATGTTTGTCTTATTTTTACTTTTAGTATTAAGCGGGTTCAGTCCTAAAAGCAGCCCTTTTACCCTTTTTCAATTTTCTGTTGGATGAATGGGGTTTGGACTTGCAATATTTCCTCGAAAGGACTCATGGGAACTATTTTCCTGAGCATTTAAATTTGAAAATCCTCTGGCTTTATATTTGGATGACAGTGTTGAGCATAAAATTCTTGAGTCATACTTTACATCTCTGAAGACTTTGTATCTATTATCCTCTGCCTTCCAGAGTTGACTTTTTTCTCACTATTTGATCTGTACTCATTTTTTCTTAGCCTATATTTCCATGTGTCAATTCATGTCTTTTATTTCAGTAAAGCTTCTTGAATTATCTTCAGATATAATCATACCTTTTCCTCTTCCAATTACTTGGTTTTCTCCAGTGATACCTATTACTTAGAAGGGGGATATCTGTGGTATCTCCCATCTATACATTTTTAAGCTGGCTGGGCACAGTGGCTCACCCCTGTAATCCCACCACTTTGGGAGGCTGAGGCAGGCAGATCACCTGAGGTCAGGAGTTCGAGACCAGCCTGGTCAACATGGTGAAATACCTTCTTTACTAAAAATGTAAAAATTAGCCAGGATGGTGGTGGGTGCCTGTAATCCCAGCTATCACACAGGCTGAGGCATAAGAATCACTTGAACCTGGGAGGCAGAGGCTGCAGTGAGCCGAGATGGTGCCACTGCACTCCAGCCTGGGTGACAGAGTGAGATTCTGTCTAAATATATATATAAAATCTAGTATTTTTCATTCCCTTTTCTCTTCCCCAGTTCATTTCACTCAGTTTCCTCAAATGTACTCTCTGTGATTCAGGCTATGCTTTTTGGCATCGTCTCTTCTGCTCTACTCCTCTTCCAATGGTGCTTCATTTTTATGATGGTTTTATTGATCTGCCTTTGAGACTGTCCGTACAGCCCTGGTCTGCCAGTCTGACCATTGTCCGTTGGATCTGTTCATAAACAATTGCAGAAAACCCTGATTATAGACTCCATCTTTGACTCAATTTTTCCTAACATGAGCTTCCTGTCTTGTCACTTGTCACAACATCCTGGGTCCACTGCCTCCCTTCCTCTCATTCTTTTCTCTTTTGTATTTGCTCACATAACCTTTGTGGCTGACTGAGCTAATGGTGATTAATCTGCTCAGTTTCTCCCTCTTCACTGCCTCCCAGGTCATTTATTTCCTTTCTCAGTCCAGAGGGTCTGGCTTCCAAAAAATGTCACTGCTCTATACTTCTCCGTCTCCCTTCACTCATTAATATGTTCTGCACTTTTAATTCATTTCCACTTGGTTATAAAGTATCATAACTACCAGCAGAGAAAGAGAACCAGTACCCTTGGAGATTCAGCATGCAGTACTGACTGGGTGGGCCTCCTGCATGCAATTTCTTTGAAGTCCAGCATTTTATCTCAGAAAATAAGGCAATGGCCAGGTGCAGTGTCTCACACCTGTAATCCCAGCACTTTGGGAGGCCAAGGTGAGTGGATCACCTGAGATCAGGAGTTCGAGACCAGCCTGACCAACATCAAGAAACCCCATCTCTACAAAAAAACAAAATTAGCCAGGTATGGTAGCACATGCCTGTAATCCCAGCTACTCAGGAGACTGAGGCAGGAGAATCACTTGAACCCAGGAAGTGGAGGCTGCAGTGAACCGAGATCACACCATTGCACTCTAGTCTGGGCAACAAGAGTGAAACTCCATCTCAGAAAAAAAAAAAAAGAAAAGAAGGCAATAGGCCGGGTGTGGTGGCTGATGCCTATAATCCCAGCACTTTGGAAGGCCAAGGAGGGCAGATCACTTGAGGTCAGGAGTTCGAGACCAGCCTGGCCAACATGGCAAAACCTCATCTCTACAAAAAATACAAAAATTAGCCAGGCATGGTGGCAGTGCCTGTAATCCCAGCTACTTGGGAGGCTGAGTCAGGAGAATCGCTCAAGCCTGGGAGGCGGAGGTTGCAGTGATCCTACCACTGTACTCCAGCTCTGGTGACAGAGGAGAAAAAAAAAAAAAGGAAGAAAGAAAGAGAGACAGAGAGAAAGAAAAGAACGCAGTAATTTTATCCAACACCATAATATCTGTGTTTATTTTAAAAATGTTTATTTGTAGTATTTTAAGTGGCTTAGCTCTTCAATTAATTAACTCCTTTATCCCATCTCCAAACCTCAAATAAAAGTGAAGCCTCAAAAAAATAAGCCATAATACTAATGAGCTTTCCAATACTTTCTGTCATGCCCTGGGAATTCTCAGGGACAGAGGATCACAGCCAGGGATAAATCACATGTAAAAAAGCGTCCCTCATTTCCATCTTCGAATCTCTAGCCTGTGGCACAGTGCGAGGCACACACCTGATTCAGTGATTTTTGTGTGTGGGATTGACCGAAATTGAAATTGCAAGCATTCTCTGCAGCGTTCAACAGGCTGCTGCCTATTTCAGTTTTTGCTGGTGTTGTTCTAACTAAAATGGAATCACTCTTCTGTAGGGAAAGAAAGATGGAGGTTGGGCCTTAAAGAATCAAGTGTAATGTGTTTGTCCTTTTTCAGGAGTCAGGTATTGAAATCGTCTTGGTTAGTTCATTGCTCCCAACATGGAAGAGACCAGACACTTTCCTCAAGCCTCACGTCCGTGGGCTTGATGACTGGCCAGTCAAAGCTTCATATTTCTCACCTGGAATATGGGGATGATGGCAATACCAGTCTCATCAGGTCGTTGAGAGGAATAAATGATGCCACCGATGAAAGTGCTTGCTGACATAAAGTGTATACTCATTCACGATAGCTGTTGCTACTATTAAGTGGTTGGCCGAAGGGGCAGAGAGATCACAGGGTGACTGCAAATCATTTTGGCTAAAAATACTTTGAAAATATGCCCCTGAAACTGGGGAGCAATTCTAGACAATAATTGATTGCCTTGGTATAGAACTCTACAATTCCCAAAATTAATATAACAATTTTAAATATTTTTCTATCCCTTATCTTCCCCCCAAACACACATGTGCACACACTTTTACCCAAGTAGAGGAGAAAGAGTGATACCTTTTTCTCACCCATCACAAGGGTCATGGCTGACACCCTATAACAAAAGACAGATTACCAAGAGAAAAGCATACAAACTGATTTAATATCAGTTTTCTATGGCACAGGAGCCTTCGGAAGTGGAAATCCAAAGACCTAGGGAAGACTGTGTGTTTTTATGTTAGGTTTGATGAAGAATGGACAGTCTTGTACAAGTATGATTGGAGGCTGGATGCAGTGGTTCACTCCTGTAATCCCAACACTTTGGGAGGCCAAGGTGAGAGGATTGCTTGGGGCCAGGAGTTTGAGACCAGCCTGGGTAGCCGAGTGAGACCCCATCCATACAACATCAAAAATTTTAAAATTAGCTGGTTATAGTGGTGCATGACTATAGTCTCAGATACTCGGGAGGCTGTGGCAGGAAGATTGATTGAGCCAAGGTGTTCAAGGCCGCAGTGAGCTATGATCATACCACTGCACTCCAGCCTGGGTGACAGAGTGAGACTCTGTCTCTATTTAAAAAAAAAAAAAAGTACGATTGGACATACAAAGGGTATGATCTAATGGTAATAAACTGGGGGGAAGCCTGTTTGTTCAGATTCTTCTTGACCTCTCTTTGTGGCATTCCTTTCCTCTGGGTATAAGGCAAGATACCTGTCTCTTAGGAATCTTATGGCCTGTTTACAGGAGAGGTCGGACAGAGAATTCCTTTATGGCTGGTTCTTAAACAGAAAGACTGGGGAAAGTCAAAGCTAGTGACCTGCAAGGTACCATATTTTGGGGTGACATGTTTTGCACCCCAATGCCCAGAAATAGTAAAACAGCAAGCAGGAGGAGGTTTTACCTACAGGTCCCATGTGGTAGCCATTTCTCCTCCTTACTTGAAAGCCTGAACTTCCCCAAACAGCTTATTGTATATGAGGGCTGAACCCAAGCCTTCCTTGACTGAGAGCTCACCATATGGTAGAATGGTCAACAGCCGTAAATTCCCATGGGCTTTAGAAGTTAGGGCTTTCCCATAGCAGGATTGCCGTGGTTGACAAACACAAGGAATCCAGAAGTTTCTCCTACCCACAGATTCCCCCATATTTCCTGGGAGAACCCAGTGCTATCTAGGAGTTCCAGAATGAGCCACAGAGGATATCCTGTTTAAGGGAAAGCAGGCTGCTGACCAGTTATTTTCTTAACACCTTTCCATCCTTTGGCACCTACTCCAGGAAATGCCAGCCAGAGCTCTCCAATTAGCTACCATATGGATAGAGTCTATAAGAAGAAAATGTGTAATCCATATCAGTTAAGTACTCTGAAGAGCAGATGATTCTATGGAGAGAAAGGGATAACCAGGACATGGGTTTGTCATGCTTTAAAAAAATGATCAGAGGCGGGACTCAGAGGCTCACACTTGTAATCCCAGCACTTTGGGAGGCCAAGGCAGGCGAATCGTTTGAGCCCAGGAGTTCAAGACCAGCCTGGTCAACATGATGCAACCCCATCTCTATACAAAATACAGAAATTAGCTGGGCAAGGTGGTACACACCTATGGTACCGGGTACTTGGGAGGCTACGGTAGAAGGATGGCTTCAGCCTGGAAGGCTGAGGCTGCAGTGAACCGAGACTGCAGCACTGCACTCCATCCTGGGTGATAGAGTAAGACTCTGTCTCAAAAAAATAATAAAAACCAAAAGATCAGTCACCCTGTACCACAAAGTCTAATTTTTTTATAACATAGTTTTACTCTATTTAATGTGTTTTAAAGACCTGCATTCCTGACTTTTAATCTGGTCAGGAATAAGAAACAGTTAACAGGCACAATAAGAAAGTTCTCCATTCAGGAGAGTTATATAAGATTTGGAAATACCTGCAAAAATCCGATATACTATTTGATAGTACAGTAGGGTGACTATAGACAACAATAACTTAATTGTATATTTGTGTAACTGCATTGTTTGTAACACAAAGGATAAATAGTGCCCCCTTCTCAATAATGTGATTATTTCACACTGCATGCCTATATCAAAACATCTCACATACCCCACAAACATATATACCTGTTCAGTACCCCCAAAAGTTAAAAATTTTTAAATTAAAAAAAAAAAAAAAATCTTGCAAAAGCAACCAGAAGAGGATCAAGACTGGAGGCATTGAAACTGTAGTGGGGAAAAGATTTCATTGCCAGCTTCATGGTTGAGACATGTGTAACAAAAGACTTATTAGCAAGAGAAAAGTATACAAATTTACTTTTTGTATTTTGAGACAGAGTCTCACTATGTTGCCCAGGCTGGAGTGCAATGGCGCAATCTCAACTCACTGCAACCTCCACCTCCCCAATTCAAGCAATTCTCATGCCTCAGCCTCCCTAGTAGCTGGGACTACAGGTGTGTGCCACCACACCCGGCTAATTCTTGTATTTTTAGTAGAGACAGAGTTTTGCCATGTTGATCGGGAACCCCTGACCTCAAGTGATCCCCCTCCTTGGCCTCCCCAAGTGTTGGGATTAGAGGCATGAGCTCCTGCTCCCAACCACAAATTTACTTAACATAAGTTTGGGTTGACACAAGAGCTTTGGGGGTTAACACAAGAGCCTTTGGAAAGGAAGACCCAAAGAAAGAGGTGAATGTATGTATGTTTGTGCATAAATCTGATGAAGAGCAGAACAGTCATGCAGAAGTATGACTGGAAGATGAAAGAAGTGATCTAATGGTAATGAACTTGGGGGCTCAGCCAGGACTCTTTGTTTAGATTCTTCTCTATGTCCCTGTGCCTTCAGAGACAAGGATGCTCCTTTCTTCCAGGTACAGGGAGGGCATCTCTCACATGAGAGTCTTGCCACCTGCTTCAGTGGGGAAGGATAACGGGAAGGTGAAAGAGACTTTCCTGCTTCTGCTATTTTCTCAATACCAAGGTATCATATTTAGAGGGTAGTGTGCTCTGGACCCCATCAAAGCAATCATTGCGACCTTATTTTCCAGTGTCAACCCCATAAGGTTAAGTTCATCACATCCCATTTGTCCATGGCCCAGGCTTCTAAGAGAAGCACATTTGGGACAGAGGGCATGGGGCCCAGAGACGGCCCTCCAACCTCAGTTAGAGGTCACGCCCCAACCAGGACTCTTGAGGTCCCTCAGGGGCTGGAGAAATGCACAAGACCCAATTAATTTACTCTACATATGTGACCAGAGGTGACGTTTACAACATCTGGGGTGGTGCTTACAGCAAGACCTTGGGAAGCTTATGTTATTTGGTATTTCTTTATTTCATTTTTTGAGACAGAATCTCACTCTGTCACCCAGGCTGAAATGCCTGGTAGTGCAATCATAGATCACTGTGGCCTCAAACTCCTGGGCTCAAGCGATCTTCCTGCCTTAGCCTCCTGAGTAACTGGGACTACAGGCATGTGCCACCACACCCAGTTTTTTTTTTTTTGGAGAGATGGAGTCTTGGTATGTTGTGCAGGCTGGTCTTAAACTCCTGGGCTCCAGTGATTGTCCCATCTCAGCTTCCTGAGTAACTGGGACTACGGGCATGTACCACCATGCCGAGTTAATTTTTAAATTTTTGGGGGAGGAGACGGGGTCTTGCTACGTTGCCTAAGATAGGCTTAAATTCCTGGGCTTGAGCGATCTTCCCACCTCGGCCTCCCGCTCCTGAAGTGCTGGGATAACAGGCATGAGCCACCACACCTCACCTAAGCTTACATTATTAACGGCTAAAACACTCTAGCTTCTTAAAGTTCCCTCAGTAAAGATACAAATCTTGTAACTCTGATTTTATAGGAGTCCTGCGGAGTTATCTGGAGAGAAAATTTGCTATGAAGCGACAGTCTGATACAAGATATTATACCAGTGTTCAATTTCAATAGCTGCTTCGGAAAGTGTTTGTCTCTGATCCAAATGTAGCCCCGTGCAGACAATGGGGTCTTTGCTGTCCTATCTCTGGCGATCTGTCCTGCTCAGTTATAAACACAGTGTTAGATGTTTCTTCATCTTCCCCACTGTCAGGTCAGATAATACTCGTCTTCCTTTATCTGCAGGCGAGAACCCTCTAAATTGTTGCTATCTAACCTGAACATGAACGATGGCTTAAATTGTTTCTTCTGGAGGAAATAAATGACTGCCCCATGCAGCACTGTGCTAATCCACATAACTCCACCTGTGTCAACAGTAAATGAGGAAAGTGCTCAGTTCTTAACATTTGACAGAGCAGATCACAGTACTCAAGGATTTTTTTTTTTTTTTTTTGGTGTGATCTCCATCTTCAGCGTTTTCTTCACACACACACACACAAAGCAGTCATGTGCATGTTCATGTACTTTGATTTCTTCATTTGGAGATAATTTAAAATAGGCCAGGTGCGGTAGCTCACACCTGTAATCCCAGCACTTTGGAAGGCCTAGGTGAATGGATCACCTGTGGTCAGGAGTTTGAGACCAGCCTGGCCAACATGGTGAAACTCCATCTCTATTAAAAATATAAAACTTAGCCACATGTGGTGGCACACACCTGTAATGCCAGCTACTCAGGAGGCTGAGGCATGAGAATCACTTGAACCTGGGAGGCAGAGGTTGCAGTGAGCTGAGATCACACCACTGCACTCCAGCCTGGGTAACAGAGTGAGACTCTGTCTAAAAAGAAAAAACAAAAAAATTATCTCCAAGGAGCATATAAATAAGTTGCCAAACCTTCTCTGAAACCTTTCCCACCAATCTTGGCCTTCATATCCCTCCCCTCCCCTCCCTTCCCCTCCCCTTCCCTCCCTTGCCTATCCCCTCCCCTTCTCCCCACTCCCCTCCACTCCCCTTCCTTCATCCCTTCCTTCCTTCCCCTTGCTATGTTGCCCAGGCAGGCCTCAGACTCCTGGCCTCAAGCGATCCTCCTGCCTTAGCCTCCCAAGTCACTGGGACTACAGACACTTGCCACTACACCTGACCTCTGGCCTTTATTTTCACTCTGCTGAACTCCCAAACCAGTTGTGTCTACACCTCACTTTGTCCTTAGCACAGGCAGCCTCTTTTCTTTGTTTTGGGGGTTGTTTTTGGAGACAGAGTCTCACTCTGTGAACCAGACAAATGGAATGACACGATCACAGCTCATTGCAGCCATGATCTTCCCATCTCAGCCAGACTCAAGTGATCCTCCTGCCTCAGCCTCCACAGTAGCATGCACTACCACACACACCCAGCTAATTCTTTTTCTTTTTTTCCTTTTTTTTTTTAGAGAGAGAGGAGGGTCTCAGTGTGCTCAGTGCATTAGTCAGGCTGGTCTCTCAAACTCCTGACCTCAAGTGATCCTCCAGCCTTGGCCTCCCAAAGTGCTGGGATTATAGTCATGAGCCACAGTCCAGCCTGTCTTTATTTCTATTCTATATGACTGTTCTTTCTCTGTACGAGGATAACAAGTCCCCAGTCTTACCCTCCATTCTCCTTCCAAGTGCTGGAGGCCAAGAGAAGAATGAGGCTGTCTTCCTCATCTCCTGGTCCCCTCACTGCCAGGCCACTGTGGGTGGGCTGTATTCCTCTAGGGAAGGCAGACTCCTCCAGGCAGCCCTCCCCTTGACTCTCTCTCCAGGCTGGGGAAGGTGCTTTCTCCTCTTGCTCCTTCAGGCCTAGGAGAGATGAGAGTCCCTGTTCCTGGACTGCAGCATCCCTGGAAGTATTTTCAAAACCCTGTACAGTCCCATGGAAACACTGCAGTGCCTTTTATTAAGCTTCCTGTATTTCCAGCTTTAAGATGCCGTGTCTTCTTACTCCAGACCCTGCCCGAGCAAACCATTAGGAATGGCTCAGGAGTATTTCTCCTTGTTCCAGCTGAAGCCCAAATCATCCTTCAATGATGGCTCTCACTCTGCAGGTTGCCCAAGACAAGGAACCCAGAAAACAGGGCTTTTGCAGACAAGGCAGCCATGAACCTGCCCTGTCTCGAAAGTTCTTTGGGGATTAATTGTTTGGATTGGGGATAAGCATTTCTGTTTTAGGACTTCTACCTCCAGAAAAGAACAGAGAGAGGTTGGAATCAGAGGGCAACAGAGCCACTAAGATAATGTGTGAAAATGTTCCCAGGAAAGTCTGAATATGGGAAAATCTGATGACAGCAAGATACTGAATGAGAATTGTTCTTAGCCAGGAAAGGATGTGGCTCCGGGGAAGAGCCACTGAGAAGCAAATCTTTTAGGTGAAATGTGCTAAGAAAGGGAACTTAGGAAAGGTTTTGCTTTGGTTTTTGTTAGTTTTCACAAAGAACTAGGGCTTTGCTGATTATATCATTTAAAAAATATGTATTGGCTGGGTGCGGTGGCTCACGCCTGTAATCTCAGCACTGTGGGAGGCCGAGGCAGGCAGATTGCCTGAGGTCAGGCATTCGAGACCAGGTTGGCCAACATGGCAAAACACCTTCTCTACTAAATATACAAAAATTAGCGAGACATGGTGGTACATGCCTCTAATCCCAGCTACTTAGAAGGCTGAGGCAGGAGAATTGCTTGAACTCGGGAGTTGGAGTGAGCTGAGATCCTGCCATTGCACTGCAGTCTTGGTGACAGAGCAAGACTCCGTCTCAAAAAAAAAAAAAAAAAAAAAAAAGATATGTTTTGGCCAGGCAAGGTGGCTCACCTCTGTAATCCCAGCACGTTGGGAGGCTGAAGCAGGAGGATCGCTAGAGGCCAGCAGTTTGAGACTATTCTGGGCAACGCAGCAAGATTCCATGTCTACAGAATTTTTCTTTTAATAATTAGCCAGGTGTGGTGGTGTGCACCTGTAGTTCCAGCTACTGGGAGGCTGAGGCGGGAGGACTGCTTGAACCCAGAAGTTCAAGGCTACAGCAAGGTATGATTGCACCACTGCACTCCAGCCAGGGTGACAGAATGAGACCCTGTCTTAAAACACACACACACACACACACACACACACACACACACACACACACCTGGCAAGTTGGAGCATACTTACATTAAAGACTTTACCTGAGATTTGAATTAATTAGGCATCCTGTAGTTTCCCTGGCAACCCCACCCACTGCACAGTGTCTCTGGTCACAGTGCCTGGAAGGAGCACATTGGGGCCTCACAGCTTCCAGGCAATTGCATAGGAAGCAGCTCAAAGCAGTAATCAATTTTGGGAAATTTTCCTGATTTCTGTTTTCATGTTTAAATTTTTATTAGAAAACAGCATTGCCAAAGGTGGATGTTTCCAATTGCTTGGGGATAAAATATTATTATGATTCCTCATTCTTGCTGTACCAAGTATCGGAGATGATTAGGGAGAAGAAATCTGAGAATGCTTTCAATGGAAATTCAGGAAAAACTTTACACCTTGAAGAGGGCAAGGTGGACGTTCCGATGCAGCCTTTTGACTCTCTCGCCCCCTAGTGGCGATATGCCTAAACAGGGGTTTGCGTTCCTACTGGTGACAGTTGCATCCCTGGGACTTCTCCATTGCACTAACTCTGTAGTAAGTGAAATAACAACAAAATACATAGGAAGGTGAAGATCCAGGCATATCTAAGCCCCAAAACCAGTCTGAGCGGTGTGTAGAGACAGGGTCGAGGTGCAGACGCTGTGCTGCTCCCTTGTAGCCTCCAGCTATTTTATGGGGATCCTGGGCTAATAGGGGAAAATCTGGCTTCACGCCCCAGGGATCGAATCTACCCAGAGTTGGTTGCCTTTATTTACAATCATTTACCCAATAAATTTTCCTGGAGTGCCTACTATATGCCAGGCACCATGCCAGGTACTAATCATTACACCTCACATCCTTCACTACGATTTGGAGTTAAACCAAAGAGTTTGCACAGAGTTCTAGAAATTGCACCCAAAGCAAACTGAACACACAGCTAGGCACAGGCAGAAATTTTAGAACTGAGAGGGGATCTATATAACCAATGCCCTTTTAGTTAAATTAATATCCCTGCCACATCCTTTCTTTATAACTCATATATACAGGATTTCAGCATCTTTTTTGATAAATGGTCATTAGACTTCTTGACAACTATTTATAATTCGGCACCCAGTAATCAATCAGAATTGCATATAGTACAAAATTAATGCCATGTGATGTGCCTGGAGCCATTTCTGACTTATGAAAGAAAGATGGTGTTGGCAGAATGTTGAATTTTCGTCCCTGTTTCTAGAACGTGCGATGCTGACTTGCTGACATTGAAAGAATGTAGCGACAGAAACCTATTAGAGCAGTGAACTTGTTTTGGAAATAGTTGGGTTGGGCCTATTTGTGGTAGCACCGACCAAAGTCAATCAGTGGAAAGAACTGAGACGGAATGTTGAAACATAACCTGAGTTTGTTCAGCAGTCTGGAGCATCTCCCAGCTTCCACTACCCTACATTCAATTTAATTTATACATCCTGCCAATTTTACTTCCTGAGTATTTCTCAAACCTTTGCCTTCTTTTTATCTTTATAATTCCCATAGTTTCAAATCTCACATCTTTTTTCCTAAATTACTATAACAGAAACTTTATTGTAATCTCTTTTCCTGCTTCTCTCAAATCCATTCTCCACACAGATTTATCTCAAACACCAATCTGATCATGTCCTCAGTCTGCTTTTATCTTGTTCATGACTCCGTGGTGCTGGCAGGACACAGTTCAAGCTTTTTGTGCATGAAATGCATGGACCTGACACCTGTCCTGGGGCACAGAATGCATGGGACGGATACTTGTCCTGCCACATCCACCATCACTCCATCGTCTTTCCTATCACATCCCTCCTGAGGTCTTCCAGGTGCTGTGAATTGGTCTGTGAGCCTATTGAGTGAATATCCAAACATATGCATCCACCTCTGTGCTGTGTTGCTTATGAGTTTTCTCCTTGGTAAACCAGGTGACCCTGACGTGACTGAATCCCGTTATTCAAAACATGTTATGAGTTTGTGTTGTTTCAAAGAGTCCCATTATCAGTGGGTAATATTTCTGTCAGATTCCAAAGGCTTACTGCCCTTCTCTTCCCCACTTTTCAGCTGCAGAGAATTCTTCAGCTGATTCTTTTTGGTGTTCAGTGTTTCATTAATCGGATTCTGACCTCTACATAGAATGGAACTGTTTGGGATACTGGCTGGGCATAGTGGCTCATGCCTGTAATCCCAGCATTCTGAGAGGCTGAGGCAGGTGGATCACCTGAGGTCAGGAGTTTGAGACCAGCCTGGCCAACATGGCAAAACCTCATCTGTACTAAAAATACAAAAATTAGCCAGGCGTGGTGGTGCAGGCCTGTAATCCCAGCTACTTGGATGGCTGAGGCAGGAGAATTGCTTGAACCCACGAGGCAGAGTTTTAGCAGTGAGCCAAGATCATGCCACTGCACTCTAGCATGGGTGACAGAGCAAGATTCCATCTCAAAAAAGAAAAAAATAAAAAGCATTTACTCAGCATCCATGTGTGCCTAGGGCTGTGGTAAGAACTGGGGATTCAGAGATAATAAAGCTAGTCTTATTCCTTGGCAACCTCATAAATCTCATCAGAGAGGCTCACATATAAGCAACGAAAGTGCAACAAGTGTTCACAAATCTATGGCTTCTCTCATCAATTTCAACATCCTTGGCCTCCTCCACTGGCAAACTAGGGCTTAATAGTTTTTTGAAAAAATGAAGGTGTGAGTGAATGACAAGATGGATGAATTGATCATCTTTAGCCTAAAGCAGTATTCTCCAAACTACTAGGTCTTAGGAGGCAATGTTCAGTATTGCATGAACAAGTCAGGTGTGGTGGCTCACACTTGCAATCCCAGCACTATGGGAGGCTGAGGTGGAAAGATCACATGAGACCAGGAATTCAAGACCAGTTTGGGCAATATAGTGAGACCCCATTTCTATAAAAAATTTGTAGAAAATTAGCCAGACATGGTGGTGTGCACCTGTAGTCCGAAATACTCAGGAGGCTGAGTTGGATGACCTGAGCCCAGGAGTTCGGAGGAGTTTGGAGCTGCAGTGAGCTGCGATTGCACCACTGCACCCCAGCCTGGGTCACAGAGCGAGACCCTTTCTCAAAATAGAAAAGAATTCAGTAAACAAAATATTTTACATTTTTAATAGTTATATATTTACCATACAGGATGTAAGAAAATATATAACTGTTTTATCAAACCCGTAACTTAACAATAATATAGATGAGAAAAAGCTTAATATTTTAGGCAAGTCAGTATAAAGTTAATACTAATATAAATGGTAAGAATTTGACCCAGTCACCTCTTAAAGACCCCACCTTTCCACACTGCCACACGTTAGTGATTAAATTTCAACATGAGTTGTGGAGGGGACAGACATTCAAACTATAGCCGAAGAGAAATTGTTGATGTTTAGGAAACAAAGTAATTTTCACTGTTTCCTTTTCTTCAGGTTTTATTCTTTCCCCAAATTCAGCCTACAGTTGACTGTTTTATATGCAACCCATGGCAATTTTTAACTACGGAATTGAAACCTTTGAAAAGATAAGACAAGGCTGTGTGTGTGTATGTCTGTTTTTAAAGACGAACCAAACTATGTTTATTATTTATTTTATTTCATAAGTGATTCTGTCAACTGACCATGTGAATGTCCTGATTTTCATAGATTATGACCTGTTCAGGTGACAAGAAATAGACATACTAATAACCTAGTAACCTCGGATTATTATTTATATTTGGAAGTAAGGAAAAACAGGAAATGGCTTTCCCAAGCCTCCTGAGCAACATTTAGGAGACATTTTGTGTGTGTGTGTGTGTGTGTGTGTGTGTGTGTGTGTGTGTGTGTATTAGGATAACATTAGGATAACATTTAGAATACAGCAGTGGCGGCATCAGGCTGACAGCAACTCTGGGAAACCCACAGGACACTGTCCTTCCCCCTATGCACCCCTGCCCGGCCTTCAGTGTCTCCATTCCTGCTTCCTTCTCTGCCTCCTGCTGCTACACAGCCTGCTCTGCTGATCTCTCTCTTTCTTTGGTTTGTGTCACCTCAAGGCTTTTGCTTGCTATGACTTTTTTTATTTTTTTTTAATTAATTTTTTTTTTTTAAGAGATGAGGCCTCGCTCTGTTTCCTAGGCTGGAGTGCGGTGAAGCTATCAGCTCACTGCACTCTCGAACTCCTGGGCTTCCGGCTAATTTTCTGAAAATGTTTTGTAAAGACGAGGTCTCACTATGTTGCCTGGGCTGGTCTCAAAATTCTGGGCTGAAGTGCTTCAGCCTCCCAAGTAGTTAAGTTTTAAGACTAGAGATGTGAGCCACCATGCCACCAAGCCACCACGCCACTGAGCCACTGTGCCACTGCGCCACCTGGCTGTGCTTGCTGTCTTTGTGCATCTCAGCTTTCACCTGCCATACTGCCTGCATCTGGGGTGACCAACTCAACCCAGTTTCTCTGGGACTTTTCCAGTTTTAGCACCAGAATTTCCACAACCAGGCAACACCTAAAGTCCTAGGCAAACCGGGATGTTTAGTCACGCCACCTGTACCCCTTTGCTATACGTTTCATATTCGAATTCTGTAAAGGAGAAGAGGGGAAATCTGACTGGATCTCTTTGTCCCTTGTCCAGCCCAGGGAGCCTCTGAGCTCTTCCAGCTGAGCCTACTGATTGTACCAGTCAGGCTTGGGGGTGACGAAAGGAAGCATCCCTGGCTGATTGTCTCAGAAGGGGCCTGTGAGTAGAGTGAACCTGAGAATATCATCAGGTCCTGCAGTCCACTTTCCACACCAGTTTGTATCAGTGCTGGTGCTGAATGTGTTGGGTGAAGGTATTTGCAGACAAGAGGTGTCAATGGGGGGCAGGCAGAAACAATTTTAAAAATCATTACACCAGCTGAGTGCTATGGCTCATGCCTGTAATTCTGGCACTTTAGGAGGCTGAGGTGGGTGGATCACTTGAGGTCAGGAGTTCGAGACCAGTCTGGCCAACGTGGCGAAACCCTGTCTCTACAAAAAATACAAAAATTAGCCGGACGTGGTGGCATGCGCCTGTAATCCCAGCTACTCGGGGGGATGAGGCAGGAGAATTGCTTAAACCCAGGAGGCAGAGGTTGCACTGAGCCAAGATCCCACGACTGCACTCCAGCCTGGGTGACAGAGCAAAACTCCATCTCAAAAAAAAAAAAAAAAAAAATCATTGTATCCTTTTTACCTTTATGAACTCAAGCATTACACAAATTAGGCTTCTAATATAGTGTTATAGAAACCCTGGCCCAACCAGTCATTAAATATTTTATCCCACTCAATATTGTCCAGTTCAGAGATTGTAAAGTTTGCAAAAGTGGGTGTTTACAAAGCAAAACAATGTCATCTGGGAAATGAAGAATGTTAAGCTCTAGCAGCCTTGAGGACAAACACAAAATGCACTACGGCTTAGGGCAGAGAAGCTGAGCCATCAATACTTTCTAAATCCTGGAGGGCTTCCTCTACCTCCCGCATTCCAGCACCCCCTCTACCCACTTGGCTCCAGAAATTAGTCCTTCTCTATTAAAACTGTTTTTCCATCTGCAAGGAACAGAAGTCCCCACCCGGCCCTACCCCGCCTCCGCTTCCGCCCCACCTTCAGTTCTGTGGACTGAGGTGGGGAGAGAAAAATAAAATCACTGTAAAAATACTTGACTTCTGAAGCACGTGACTGGCTTTCAAGAATTCTATAAACTCGAGGGTGAGGCACTTGAAGAAGTAGGAGGCATGGCTCAGGGCAGACGGGCTACTTTGAGCCCTCGGAGTCTCTGGATGCCCCTCCCGAGCACCTCCAACCTCCTGATCACCCCGATCCTCCTATCCAGCATCCCATTCCCAACTCTTCCTGGTGTTCTGAGACCACCGAGGGGGTGCAGGCTGCGTGCAGGCAGGCAGCCCAGCCCTGGGTGCTGGGTGACCCCCTCAGCTCCAGGTGTGGCTGCAGGACTGTCAGCCTCCCGGGGGTGACTTGGAAGGGTGAATGCATTTGCACTGCGCCTTTCATTCTGTGGCATCTGTGTCTCTGTTTCTCTTAAAGCCTATGGCCATCACTCAACCGGAGGCTGAGAACTGATGAAAAAGTGGAACAAAAACAAAACAAAGCTAGCTGCATTGTTGAAACAAAATCAATTTCAGTGTTTATTTGGCAGAGAAGCTAGTAGAGGTGATCAAAGTGATCCAGGCAATTCACTTGTTTCACTGGCCCTGGGAGGGAAGGTGAGGAGCTCTGAATTCCAAAGGTGGGGGGAGAGGAGAGCAAAGCTCAGGGGAGAGAGTGGTCAGGAAACTCGCTGGGTACAGCCAATCCCTGCTGAGACTCCAAGACACCAGTCACAGGCTTCTCCTTCTCCTGCATCAGGGTGACCTCCAGGGCCCTGTTCTCTGAGCCTCCACCCTCCACCCTGGGCTGCACCACTGCCCCCAAGCCTTTATGGGCACCCCTGCCCAAAGGCTATGCTCTAGGTGCACCCTTGCATCCAGGCTCCCCTCAGGCGCTTTCCCCTATCCTAGCAGCTCCACACCTCCTCCGCACCAGCTCTGAGGGTAGTTTCCAGCTTTAGCCTCCTCCTCCAGGAAGCCCTGCGCTCCAGGGAGGTCCCTGGCACCACAGTCTTAGCTTACAGACTAGAGGTCTCGGTGACTAGAGCAGGCGCCAGCTCCCAGCAGAATTTGATAAATATCTATGACGGAACTGCGTGCCGCCTTAGGGCTCTTACAGCAGTGCCCCCCAGATAATACCAGACCCAATTCTATTGTTGAAAGAAGAGGAATTTTAGAAAATAGGTGTACCAGGCCAGGCGCAGTGGCTCATGACAGAAATCTCAACACTTCATGAGATCAGGGTCGGAGGACTGTTTGAGTCCAGGAGTTCAAGACCAGCTTGGGCAACATAATGAGACCTAATGTCACAAAAACTGTAAAATTAGCCAGGCATGGTGGAATGTGCCTGTAGTTTCAGCTACTTGGGAGGCTGAGGCTAGAGGATTTATTGAGCCCAAGAGGTTGAAGCAGTGAGCCATGATCATACCCCTGAATCCAGCCTGGGTGGTGGAGTGAGAACTTATCAAAAAAAAAAGAAGAAGAAGAGAGATACCTCCTCTTTTATTCTTCATTGCCTTCTAGCAAAACAATAATAATAATAATAATAATAATAATAATGATTGAGGGGTCACCTAGGACAATGGCCTTGGACTTCAGTAGTGAAAAAAGAGGATAAAAGATCCTAAGGTATTCACCAAGTAAAGACTGAACAGGACCCTGGAGATGAGAAAGATGGGAGAGATGAGAGCCAGACATTCGAGAATGCTCCAGGAGTCAGTTTACTCAGCAGCAAAGTGGGGAGATGTTGGTGGGGGTAACAGGGAGAAGTGTACTCCATGATCCCAGTTTTGGCAATGTGATTGGTTTCCCTTCCTTCTTGCTCCCCCTACTCCCCAGCCCCCACCTCCACAGGTCACTGTAGCTTTGAGAGAAGGCTGGGGAGAAGCTCAACGGCAGAAAATAAGCCAGGAGAATCTCTTTCCAACAAATACTCTATTGAAAGGGTTGATAATGAGGCACTGTGGGTAAAGCGAGGTAGCAACCCAGGTGCTTGTATCTATAGAAGTTCTCATATTCTCGTGGATTCCACCTTGGCCCTTCAGGAACTCGGTGAAATATGCCATGGTTTCGCTCCCTCTGGGATAAAAGGGGTGAGCAGATACATGGTACAATTTTCACTTAGAAGTTGCCACCTGGAATCCAGACTTTCTCTGCAGTGACCAGAGGGCAGAGCGAAGCAAGACTCTCAAGACGATGTGCTGAGCAGATGGCAGCTCTGACCACAGTGCTGTGCACACGCCGTCTTTGCTGCCTAGCATCTATCTTCCAACTTAAGATAGATAAAAGAACCCATAATAAAAGCCAACATCAATGGGTTCTCTTAAAAAGAAAGCAAACGTGCTTAAAGTATTAACACATTGGATCTATGTGTAGTTTCACATTATATGATCACATGAGGAAGTTGTGTGGAGGGGCAAGAGGAGAGTTCCAAGACATTTGATAGGGAGACTTGAGTGTTGGTGGGTAGGGAGGGGCTCTTGGGCACCTCCCTTAGTGTCTGGCAGGATCTCCTTGGAGCCACTAGAATTTTAAGGACTTTAAGTAAGGGAAGATTGGTTACCGTCTGCTCTGGAGAGAATGCTGGAGATATAAATGGTTACCTGGTGAAATTGTTGCTCTTAACACAGAAGGGAAAATTCTGTTTTGATCTATGAGTCATATAGAAATGTATCATACTATGGAATTTGTGAAATTGTTAGTGGGGCTTTGTAATACAGTTCGTGTGAGGCTCATACCTTTGCTCTAATTATTGTTTAAGATTAATTATTTTTTAATTATTGTTTAAGATTCTTTTATAGGGTCTTTGTTGGGAAACAGTATCATTATGTTCCCCTCACATTTGGAAACTTAAGGCGCCCAGAGGGCATATCTTGGGATCACACATAGGTGGCCATCTGTACTGGTTTGCCAGGGACCGTCGTGGTTTCTTGTTGTCCAGTTGTAATTATTAATAGTGTCTCCTTCCCCTCTCACAACTGCTGGTTTATACTAAGTATAAGGTCACCCTAACCACCTGACACATTGCTGTCAAAACTAGGATTGGAGATCCCACATTTCACATGTGCCAGATCATCCATTTAAGCAAATGTTATCCCAGTTGTTAAAAATCCTTTGTTTTTGACTTACAGGGCCTCATACCATAACAGCCTGTCTTTTAGAAACAGTTAATGTGGAACACATCAAACATGAGGCCTCTGGTTGAAACACTTTTGTTGACTTCTTTGTTTTTCACTTTGTTTTGATTAACTCCCACAGTTACGGATGCCTTTGAAAAGTACATTTTAAGGATTTCAGCAAGCATTAATTATTTCTTTTGTGTCATGATGTCAAGTCATTTTCAATTATCTGATTCTTAATAGAATTTAAAGTGAAAAAATATTAAATATGTATCAGGGCAATTCCACTTACTCTTGGTTCTTGCAATGATTTCTCTCTTGAAAAACTTACATAGGCCAGGCACAGTGGCTCATGCCTGTAAACCCAGAATGATTACTTTGGGAGGCCGAGGTGGGCGAATTTCCTGAGGTCAGGAGTTCGAGACCAGCCTGGCCAACATGGTGAAACCCTGTCTCTACTAAAAATACAAAAAAAAAAAAGCCAGGCATGGTGGCGGGTGCCTGTAATCCCAGCTACTCAGGATGCTGAAGGAGGACAATTGCTTGAACCCAGGAGGCAGAGGTTGCAGTGAGCCGAGATCACACCATTGCACTCCAGCCTGAGCGACAAGAGCAAAACTCCGTCTCCAAAAAACAAGGAAAAAAGGCCGGGTGTGGTGACTCACACTTGTAATCCCAGCACTTTGGGAGGTCGAGGCGGGCAGATCACAAGGTCAGGAGATGAAGACCATTCTGGCTAACATGGTGAAACCCCATCTCTACGAAAAATACAAAAAGTTAGCCAGGCGTGGTGGCATGTGCCTGTAGTCCCAGCTACTCAGGAGGCTGAGGCAGGAGAATCACTTGAACCCAGGAGTCAGAGGTTGCAGTGAGCCCAGATCGTGCCACTGGGTAACTGAGCAAGGTGCCGTCTCAAAAAAAACAGAGCAAGACACTATCTCAAAAAAAAAAAGGAAGAAAAAACTTACATAAAGGAAATTGACATGCTTTCCACAACCCTGTAATTGGCCTGCTGAGAAATCGCATGCAATTGTTTACGATTTTTGTGATTAATTCTCTTCATGGTGGATGCCACTTATGTTGCGTTATCAGCACCAATAATGGTCCAGTTCTGTAACAGGTTAGCTATGACTGCAAAATTACCATTTGTCTTTACAGCACTCTATTATCTCATCACTTGTCTTTCCTTTTAAATGACATTTGTTTCATGTGGTAGCTCATTTTGAGTCATGAATTGCAACATATGGAACCACTAACCAAGAAATAGTCTTGCACCTTTCCCTGTTAACAGAAATGGAGTTGAAAACTTAGCCTCCTGATATTATTATTCTTCTAGTTCTCTATAGGACTGGAGGGAAATCAGATTTCAAGTTCTTGCCGCTTTCCTTATGCCTTTCACAGCAAATTTCAAAGTATAGCAGTAGGCAGATTGCAATGTAATAGCAATTTTTAAGCCCAGAAATTAAATTAAACCAGAAAGAAATACACCTACTTCTAGTTCAAATAGTGTTTCTTCCAGAAAGAAGAACATCTCCACAGTAACAGCAGCGACAATAAGAGTGTTTTCATGAAGATCGGAGTTAGCAGGTTTACATAGATTGCAGAATACAGCTACTGTTTTCCAGAGAAACTGACAATCAGTGTTAAATGGTTAGGAAGGTCTCTGTGCTTTGGAGAGAGATATGGAATAGTCGGTGCAAGGGCTAATAGAGTGCCTTCTCAAATTGTTTTCAGTTCCTCCTCTTAAGGAGGAACGAAAGGCCGGTAAGTAATCCTATAGAAGCTTTCCCCTATAGAATGGTCAGAAAGTTTGATCATTCAGAAGAACATTATTTTACTGTAAATACATGTCTAGGTTTCATGGTCCTTAATGATTTATGTTAAATGTCTTCCCCCCTAACGCCTTTTTCTCTTGTGCATATCACAGAGTTTTGCTTCATGGAATATCAGCAGAGAGGGCAGTCGGCTTGGCCCATATGCAGGAGGGGAGGGTCCTAGCAGCTGGAACGCAAGGTCGACTGACCAAGGGGGTTCCTTGGGCTGCCTGGAAAATGGTAGTTCAGACCTGGTGGGAGACATTCCCCTATTTTTGACCATCTAGGGATCAACAGAGGCCTTGAAAGACTGCTGTGACATCTTCCAAACAGCCCCCAGGAAATCATAATCAGCGTCTGCCAGTGGATCTCTTCTGCCTGGGTTGAGCTAGCCAGGAGGGCCCCAGGGCAGGGTACTGTTTGTGGCTGCCAGCTGCCATGGCAGCTCTCTGCTGCCTCCTTCATCCTGGGGTTTTTGCCTCTGTGCTACCAAATGACAGGTAGGAGCTGCTAAGGATGGGCTCTCTGGACACCAAAGCAAGGGGGTTGGGGTCACAACCAAAGGCTGAGGGACATCTGATTTGGGCTGCTGCATCTGCAGTGTTTCTCTCTCTCTCTCTCTCTCACTTTTCTCCCGCCCTCCTCCCACTCTTCCTGGCATTAATGCCTTAAAGACTAATACACAACAGTGTACAAGAATCAGGATGATCTGGACCTGAAAGGCTGAACACAGGAGGGTCCTCCTTCATGAACATTTTACACCTAAGGAAATAGTAAGGTTAAAACTAGATTCATCTGGCTTTGCCCAGGGGCCACCGGGACAGAAACTGTGTACGATTCGTTCCTCCTTAAAGCAAGATTGCCAGGTAATTCTGTTGCAAAGTCATAGAGACCTTAAGTTTTCTGCCCTGCAAACCCCACTGCCTCTATTCAGGCTGCCAAGGCACTGGTTTATTTTTCTGAAAGATTCACTGTGTCTTCTTTGATTTCAAGAAAAATCCCATTAGGAATTGAGGGGCTCTCTTCTTCCCCTCCCGACATGAGTATAACTCACTTCCTGGCATGTCTCCTTTCCTTTTGGCCTACATCCTTTGTCTGTTAGGTGCTTCCACATCCTTATGTCTTAAATGACCAAAATACGTCACCCCCACTGCCAAAACACACAGGTCACTCGAGGTCACAATCTGGAACATAGGCCGGCCATTGTTCTGCACACATTCTTGATTTAAATCAATCTCAAACCTTGCTGGAATGCCCTGTAAACTGGGGCAAGGTATGGTCACCAGACTAACCATTGTCCTTTTTAACCCTTCCAGTGATGGGGCTGCTACAGGTGACACTATTGCACTCTTCCTCCCAGCTACTGTTACTCTGAGATATCTGAGGTCGCAGAGCTAATGTTGCCTAGATTATTTTGCCGTCCTTTTTTTTTTCCTCCCGACATCATGCCCCCTATTTTCACTCTCTGGGAACTCTGCCAGTTTTTCAAGGACTGGGTAAAGAACAAAATAAATATTTGTAGGTGGTTTAAAAGGAGAAGAAGTATGTTTGCTGTAACTCTGCCCATCCAAAGAAATGCATTTTCACTGTCTTTCAGATGTTTTGAAGTTGTTAACTGGGAGAGCTTCAGAAGGTTGACTTTACTAGTTTACCTTTCAGATTTGTGATCAAGGGCTGTGTGTGTGTGTTTCTAAGTGTGTTGGGGAAGGGAGGAGTCTGAGAAAGTGAGGCAAGTAAGTAGAACTTTTTTTAAAAAAGTCCAGATTGAGTGATTGAAATCGACTGTGTGCAAATGACGCTAGACCTCTTCATAGATGTTAATCGCGCCCTAAAAAGTTAGTGCCGGAAAGTGCTTACTTGCAGCACTCAGCATAGACCCTTTCTTTCAAATTGTTTGGGTTTTTTTTTTTTTTTTTTTTTTTTTTTAAGGGAGTTCACTGAAATTTGGGATCACTGAATGATCGACAGGTTGCTGTTTCTTAATATGTGAATCACCCGATTTGGGAGGCTCACTCTCCCTCTGAGATTAAAGAGATGAGGGCACTGGCTCCCAGCGAAGGCTCCCGGCCTTAATCATGTGTGAAATGTTTTCCTTCCTTGGCTGCAGAGCCTCCGTGGTTTGCAGCGGTGGAACCAGGCAGGCCAAGCTGTGGGTAGGAGAGGCTGTCACCTGTTGGGGCCTCCCCCCCTCGCGCCCAGCCCCCGGCATCGCCCTGCCCTGGCAGAGCCCAGCCCCCAGTCCCCGGGGAGCGCGCCTGCGGACGGACGGACGGACGGACGGACAGACCCTAGGGACGGAGGGCCAGGGGTAGGGGAGATCCAAGAGGCCCGGCGCTGGAATGCAGTTTTCTCGGGCGAGGGAGACTTTGCACCGGAGTGGAAAATAGTTTGGGGTGGGGTTTCGCACCGTCCCCTCCTCCCCAGCCCCGGGCCCCCTCCCAGGCGCTTTCTGGGAGCTTTTAGAACTGCTCTCTGAAGTTTCCAGAGAGCAAGGAGCTTTTGCGGCAGGCAGAGACAATGGAAGAAAATGAAAGCCAGAAATGTGAGCCGTGCCTTCCTTACTCAGCAGACAGAAGACAGATGCAGGGTAAGTAACAGACCCATTCAAAGATGGAGTTACAGGGACGCGTGCCCCTTGCCGCTTGCTGCTTTTTATAAACTGCAGCCCTGGGACCTGGCAAAGAAAAAAAAAAAAAGGAAAATTCTTGAGATGGTACATTTTCCAAACTGGGTAGAGAATAGAGAACTGTGATTTCTTAGGCTTGACTTTATCTCTGGCACGATTTTCTTAAGCAGCAAAAGAGGTGGTGGGGTGATGTTACATTTGTAGCACAGTGAGCCATCAGCATGCGCTGTATCTCTAAGCAATGACAAATAAATCACTAAGCAGCTCCTAATCATTTCCTCCAGGGGCTCCAGCCATGGGAGAAAGGAGCTGTTTTTGTGAAACTGTCTCCAGGACGGCAGCTTCCATTCATTGGTTGGGGGATTCCATGTGGCAGATGCATGCTGGCTGCAAAGTTTGTGCAGTATTTTAGAGTTAAATCACAGAAACCAGGCATGTTTTATTTTACAGATCCAAGCAGCAGGGGAGGGCTTGAGCATCTGGGTGATAGATAGAACTCTGGATCTTCTTTTATGTTTTAATTCAAAACTTGGGAGTTGTTGGACAATTTTGGTAAATTTTCTCCAGGCAGTTTCCCTTTAATTGTGTTTATAATAGACTTGTCTTTCCTTAGGGAATTTCCAGAAGCTTATGTTGTTCCAAAGAAATTTTGCAGCGGGATTGGGTAGCCAGAGGAGGTCCCTGCTCTCTGGCATCTGACGCCTGTGATGCCAAGAACTGATTCTATGGAATCCTATAGGCAGCATGTTCATAAACCGCACAGCCCTGGACCGCCCGACCCACCCTCCCTCAGGTTCATGCAGGGGCCAGTACACAATAAAAAGAAGTGCGGGAGTGCAGTGCTGTGCGTGGGAGTAGGGATTATGCACAGGGGAAAAGGTGTGTGTTTTATGAAAATGTAAAAGGGAAGTAGCGCATGACTCATCCTCGCTGAAAATGCGAAGCTAAGCCAGACAGGAGACCTTACAATGACAAGAGATAGAAATCCCCCAGTGAAATGTAGAAAACTTGAAGTTTTGTAACGGCTGGAGATTCCCTAAGTCTGAACAGTCATCTGTCGAGGTGTCTGCATTCATACTGCCAAAGCACAGCACTCTCCTTGAGGCCACCGGGGTCAGTGGCATCCAGTGGAAGATAAGGCTACCTCGTCCCCCTGGCCCCTGCAACCCCTCCATTTTCTGGGACAGGATCTTACTTCAGGAATTCAACTTCTGGGCCCGTCCTGAAAGAAATGACCCAGATTCTAGAGGGGCTGTTAGAAAGGGATCCATTTAAGAAATGACTTTCCAACAATCATGGCAATTCAGAGGCTTCAGAGGCTAGGATGGTCAGGCTGAGAGGGCGAGCGCCTTCGCTACTCATTCATTCATTCAGTGAATATTGAGCATCTGTTATGTAGACGTCACTGTTTTAGCTGCCAGACATCCAGTGGTGAACAAAGCAGACTAAAAATACCTGCCTTCATTGAACTTACAGTGTAAGGACCAAGTTTCAGGGGGTGGGGAGCTGGTGGAGACAGACAATGAACAAATAAATAAAATATGTAGCATGTTAGATGGCAGAGTTGCTGAATTTAGCAAATAAAAATACAGGAGGCCCAGCTAAATTTGAATTTCAGGTAAACAATGAATTTTTTTTTAGTATAAGTATATCCTGTGTCATATTTGGGATATACTTACGCTAAAAATACTAATCCATTATTTATGTGAAGTGCACATTTAACTGAGCAGTCCTGTATTTTATCTGGCAACCCTATTTGATGGAAATAAGGTTATGGAGAAAAATAAAACAGGAAAAGGAACAGGGAGTGAAACTGTAAATAGGATTATTAGAAAGAGCTTCACTGAAGTGATATTTGAGCAAAGATGAGAGAGGTAATAGCAGGAATCTAATGTATTCAAAGAACAACAAGAACATGGGAGAAGGATGGGAGGTAAACAGGTTGAGAGGTAATCCCAGGCCAAATCACCTAGGGCCCATGAAACCATCATAAGGACTAGAGCTTTGATTTTGAAAGAGGTGGGAATCTCCTGGCAGGTGGGACTGCTCTTTTTTTTTAGAGAGAGGTAGGGTCTCGTTTGTCACCCAGACTGGAGTGCAGTGGTATGATCATAGCTCACTGCAGCCTTGAATTCTCGGGCTTAAGCAATCCTCTGGCCTTAGCCTCCAAATAGCTGGGACTACCGCGACATGCCACCATGCGTGGTTTATTTTATTTTATTTTATCTTATCTTATCTTATTTTATTTTATTTTAGAGAAGGAGTCTTGCTATGTTGCCTAGGTGAGTTACAAAGGGATTTGTCTTTTTGAATGGGGGTAATACTGGGTGCTGTATCGAGCACAACCCAAGTAGGGTTGAAGGAAGGACAGGGAGGCCTTTAGGAAGCTTCTATAGTCAAGGAGGCAAGAACCAGGGCTAGCTTGGACCAGGTGGTGATTAGCAGGTGGCGATAAGCAAGCAGATTCTAGGTGTGTATTGAAGGTAATGCCCAAAGCATTTCCGCTAGCCTGGGCAGCATAGTGAGACCGCATCTCTAGAAAAAAAAAATTAGCTAGGCATAGTGGCATATGCCTGTAGTCCCAGCTACTTGGGAGGCTGAGGCAGGAGGATCACTTGAGCCAGGAGGTTGGAACTGCAGTTAGCCATGATTGCACCACTGCACTCCAGCCTGGGTAACAGTGTAGGACTCTGAAAGAAAGAGAGAGAGAAAGAGAGAAGGAGAAGGAAGGGGAAAGAACAGAAAAGAAGAGAGGGGAGTAGAGGAGAGGAGAAAAGAAAAGAAAAGACAAACAACACAAAAGCAATTGCTAAAGGATTCAACGTGGGATGTAAGAGAAAAAGAGGAGTCAGAGACAACTTCCAAAATTTTGGTGTAAGCAGCTGAGAGAATGGAGTTGCCGTCTGCCTAAGTGGGGGAGCATTTACGAAGAATAGATGAGAGGGTGTTTATGGTTTGAGGGTCTGAAGAGCAGAAAATCTTTTGATAGATTAGGATTGAGAAGTTTATCAGGGATCCAAGTGGAGATGTTGATTGCAATTTGGATATTAATGACTAGAGCTGAAGGAAGACTGAGAAATGAGAGATCCCGTAGGATCGAATCTGTGTGTAGAAGAAAAAGTCCAAAGGGATGCCTCCTGAGGCACTCCAGCATCTAGAGGTCAGGGAGATGGGAAGGAAGGGCTGGAAAAAATGGCAAAAGAGAATAAAAATCCAAGTTCGTTTTTTAAATCCTGTTCAGTTCTGGGTGAATAGGATGCTGTAGAGAAGCATGGCTTCATTTTTAGTTCTCCCGGTGAGCACGAGTGCTGCGCACTGACATCACCCATGACATCCATTTCTATCATTGCACTCTCTCTTGTGTCTGCCTGTGTATCTGTTTTACCCAATGACAATGTGATATTCCACAGCAGGGACCATGTCTTATTTATTCACATTTGCATTTCCAGCACCTAACAGAGCACCGGGCAACCTAACAGAGCACCAGGCACCTCAGAGGCACTCAGTAAACATTTGTTGAATGAAAGGCTAATTATACCACTTCAGGACTTTGAGTTTATTATCCTGCTATAGATAAGGATCCCTGGGGGTGATCATGTAACTTATTGTCCAAATGAGATCCTTTTGAGAGTGAAAGGGAACACTACAAATAATTTTACTGGGACAACAGTTGTAACCCTGGGCTGTTTTGGCAAACTGGGGTATATATGATCACCCTAAGAAGAGCTCTAATTGATGAAGCTTCCACTGCTGAATAACCCGGCTACCAGGTAAATAACAATGGGGAAGTGTAGCGCGTAGTGTGCGTTGCAGAGTAGGCACTCAACAATTATTGGTGGAACCTGACTCTAACTCTATCATACTCCCTTTGAAGGCCATGGGCTCTTCAGTGTGACCCTGGGGGATAGGCATTCCTTGGGATGACTCTGTCCACAGCAGTCCTGACGTGTGTGCTTTTGCTCTGGTCCCTAAGGTCTTGAAACCTCTATGCAGGTGAAGTGCTATCAGCCCACCTGCTTGCCTTCCCCACACTCTGATTGGCAGCCTCCCATCGAGTGCAAGCCTGGGGAATCAGATATGCAGAAACCTCCTCTAAAACAGCCCCCTCGGTCTCTGTACCCTTACCCCATTTCATTCTTCAAAGCATTTATCGTTAGGTGACATTTAGAATCTATATGATTTGTTTGTGGTTGGCCTCTCTATTTCAAATGTGGACTCCTCTATGAGGGAATTAAGTCTGACTTGATCTACTTCACACTCTATCTCCTAACTCCTTTCGGTGTAGGAGCAGGCAGTCAATAAATATTTGTATGAATGAATGAATCAATCAATCAGTGCTTGACACAGAATGCTGTTCTGGGAGGAGAAGATCCTGTGTCTATTTTGTCTAAGATCTATACCAGAAATCCTCTTCATCATTGACAAAATTTTAAGGTGCTGTAGAGGAATATAATGACCCGGTTTCAGCTGTAATTTCTGTGCTGCTTTGTGTATATGTTATGATAGTAACAAGGCAGCTAACCCCATCACTTTGGGATGCTGAGGCAGGAGGATCACTTGTGGCCAGGAGTCCTAGACCAGCCTGGGCAATATATTGAGACCCTATCTCTACAAAAAAAATTTTTTTAAAGTATCCATGCATGGTGGTCTGCACCTGTAGTCCCCGTCACTCCAGATTCTGAGGCAGGAGGATCACTTGTGGCCAGGAGTTCTAGACCAGCCTGGGCAACATAGTGAGACCCTATCTCTACAAAAAAAATTTTTTTTAAGTAGCCATGCGTGGTGGTATGCACCTGTAGTCCCGTCACTCCAGATTCTGAGGCAGGAGGATCACTTGAGCCCAGGAGTTCGAGGCTGCATTGAGCCATAATTGCATGACTGCATTCCAGCCTGGGTGACAGAGCAAGACCCTGTTTCTAAAAACAAACAAACAAAAACACAAGGGAGCTTGAAAACTGAGGGAGGCTGTAGGATCCTGCAGCCTGCTAACCGATTATGTGTATTAATCAGATAGGCTAATTGTTGTAACCACCTTCTAATCTTGGTGGCTTTGGATGATGAAGGTTAATTGCTCACTCACACACAGCACAGTGTGATTTCTGTGGCCAGGTGGATTTCCTGGGTGGCTGCTGAGGCTCCTCCTGCCTTGTCACTCTGCCATCCCCCACGGCCTTGGAGGGTTCTGCTCTATGGATCCTTTGTATTCGACTGGCCAAAGAGTAAAGAGAGAGAGAACATGGAAAGTTATTCAGGAGGTCCAGGGGCCCTGACCGAAGGTGGCCCACATGGCTTCTGCCCACAATGCATTGACTGGAATTAATACAAGGCCCCAGTGAGATGGAGGTGGCTGGAAAATGCGATCTACCTGTGTGTGCAGCAGAAGAGCATTCTGGTTGAACACACAGGGCTGTCTCCAGACCAAACAGCAGCTCCCCATGATGCCGCCTGTGACAAGAGAGCTTCTCAGCACACTGGAGAAGGAGACAGCTAACCAGAAGCCACCAGAAAGAAAGGAGGATGCCTTCCCTCAGAGTCTGCGGCCTACCTAATCTTGACCCAGGAAGAGGATCTCAGGGAAGCCGTCAGCACTGTTGCTGGCTCTGGAGCGGGTGTGGAATGCCTGAGTGATGCAAGGCCCCAAATCCCTTGCTGCGGGTCAGCTGACCCAGCCAGAGTAACCTGAGTTGTGGCGAAGAAGCTGGCCTTGGCAGCTCCTGCAGTTGCCTGCCTGCGGGACTTGCAGTGCGGCTTTCTCCTTGAGGATGCCCCATCTTCCAAGAGCCTGTGCGTGTTTGGTGTCTACCTCAGCCCCTACTTTCCATGTTTTCTTTCCAGAATGCCAAATCCTAGTCTGGGAGCCCCTTGGATTCCTGAAGTGTCCCTCTAGCGTTTCTGTCTGCCTTGTCCTCACTTCTCCAGGGAATGTTCCAGGGATTTTGCTCGGCTTTAAGCTCATATGTTGCTCTTTGCCCTGCTTGAAGTGAGCTCCCAGGAGGAGTCGCCCTGGGCTCTGCAGAGGCTGGGAGGGGCAGGAAAGGGAAACAGGACTGCCTTTCAGCAAGCTCAAGCCTTGCCTTCATGCTACAGCTTCATTATTTTGTTCGA
The DNA here is from genome assembly GCF_002776525.5 of Piliocolobus tephrosceles. NCBI lineage: Eukaryota > Metazoa > Chordata > Mammalia > Primates > Cercopithecidae > Piliocolobus > Piliocolobus tephrosceles. Next base: position 107,151,305 of record NC_045442.1, on the reverse strand, counting down.
CAAGGATTCCCAGAATAGCAAACAGCTAGACACACCCATAGTTAAATGTTAACACCAAAGCGCAGTCCAAACAAGAAATCGAATTGTATTTCTGTTTTGATGGCTTGGATAATCCACACTTGAGCTTTTCTCTATTCATGTGGATAATGAGGAGTTGGCCAGGCTCAGATCTCTGACAACATGGCTATGGAATTGTGACGAATGTCCTCTGCCTGCTCCCTCTCTTGTTTGTAATCGTTCTTAGTTTTTCTCTGCTGAAAAGACCACATTCTCCTTGAGTGGCTGGAATGGCAGAGTTGTTGCTTCTCCCTCAGGTGTGGGACTTGACGCTTCCAAGAGCTTAGCCTTGTTGAGCAAAAGGCTCAGATGACGGATGTGGGTAAAGTGGCTTTGTGTGGAAAGTGGCGTTAGGTGGCTGTGAGTGCTGGTGATGGTAGAGCAGGTGTCTCGAGGTAGGAGGGGAGGCAGACAGGATGCTAGAGCATTGGGCATTGGGTGGAAGGCACAAGGCAGGAAATTGAGACTAAAGGAAGAAGTGAGCTCTGAAGGCAATCTGATGTTTGCCAAGTGGCTGCATTGACCCTTCCAGCCTTGCTAATGGTTGATGCTGTTTGTACCTTTCCTCCAAATCACATCAATCCTTGTTAAGCAACTGGAGATATTTTAGAAAAATCCACAAGAAAGAAAAAACAGAAAAGCAACATGAGGTGAGAAGTGCTAGGAAAAAACAGAAGTTTGATGAGTCTAGTGCAGTAAATCAGGGCTGCTCAATGATTAATGTGGACAGAAGATTGGCTCTGACCCCCAAAACTCTCCCCTTCCAGCTCCCTTCCCAACTCATTTCAAAAAAGAAAGAGGGTTTATTGTCCTGGCTGTCTAGACCTCTTCTGATGCTCTTTGGATGAAACAGAATAGATCATATGAGCCTGTGTGGCATAGTAAGGCAGGATGCCACTTTCTGCCCGGTTGTTGCCATTGGACATGCATGGACGTTTATCTGTATGGCTGTATACGCGCATGTGGACAGATGTGTGTTCTACTTGCATAAGAAATCACCCTTCCAGAGGCTCAATCCTGTTAATTCATCTAGCTGTCCTGGATAACTTAAAATATATTTTCTTAATAATGTCAAAACTAATCTTCAAACTCCACTTAAAAGTCAATAGTGTTGCTAGGTGTGATGGCTCATGCTTGTAAACCTGGCACTTTGGGAAGCTGAGGCAGGTGGATCACTTGAGGTCAGGGGTTCGAGACCAGCCTGGCCAACATGGTGAAACCCCGTTTCTATTAAAAATACAAAAATTAGCCGGGCATGGTTGCGCACGGCTGTAATCCCAGCCACTTGGGAGGCTGAGGCACAAGAATCGCTCGAACTCGGTAGGTAGAGGTTGCAGTGAGCTGAGATCGCACCACTGCACTCCAGCCTTAGTGATGGAGTGAGACTCTGTGTCAAAAAAAAAAAAAAAGGTAAAAAATAAAATAAAATACATAAAAATTAAAAAATAGTCAGGTGTGGTGGCACACATCTGTGGTCCCAGCTAGTCAGGAGGCTGAGGCAAGAGGATTGCTTGCACCCAGGAGGTCAAGGCTGCAGTAAGCCATGATCATGCTACTGCATTCCAGCCTGACAGAGTAAGACCCTGTCTCAAAACCAAACCAAACCAAACCAAAACAAAACAAAGGCAAGAGTGTTATATCAAGTATACAACAATTTTGGCTGATATGAAACACATGCACAACACTCAAAAGATAAAGCTAAACCTCTTCAGATTGCACACGTATTTATCAACCTGAGAGATAGCATTTTCTGCATCTAGCTTTGTTCAATAGATCCTGTTATTTTTATATTATTAAGGAAGAGATCATTTAAAAGGTAGCCATGATGTGAGTCTAAGTGTTAGAAGGGTAACCTAAGTAAATGAAATGACAGTTTAGCCCTATCTTTTAACCCAATAGTTCCATCTTCTTCTCTTTGTAAACTTACTGCTGAAACTAATGAAAAGTAGAAGAATTGACTAACTTGGCTGTGCTTTTCCTCCCGTTCCCCATCAGTGTCTGATGGAGATGCTATAATTAGCAATGTAATGAGAATTGAAGGGTAAACAAGAAGAATTATTCCCAGAACACACATCAAGGGTTAGAAGACTGGAACAGGAAAACCAGCCTGAGATTAAAATATTTTCCCTGCCCAACCAAAGGGCATCTATACCTAGAGTTCTATACACAGATCTTTCCAGGCAAAGACAAGGGAAAGAGTGTTGGTGGCATTGCTTTCTGGAAACTGATTTATGCCTAAACTCTCAACACCTGTTGCTTTGCAAAACTAGCGTGAAGGATTGGTTTTCTGTTTATCTGGCATTCAACTGAGCAGAACTCCCAAATATTGAATCTGTATTTTTCTGCACTTAACTTGTAAAGATAAATAATTGGCAAATATGCTTCTATTGGAAACTTATTTAAAAAAAAAAACAATTAGAATAGTTTTAAAAGATTTAGAGGTAGAAGGCTCTTTGCATGTCTAATGTTAGTTCAATCATCTTCATTTTATTTATGAAGAGAATGAGACTGAGAGAGGTCACATCATTTGTTCTAAATGTCAGATTAAAGCCAAGATTCCTGAGATCCAGCCTAGTACTTTTTCCAGGGGATTCAATGGACAGGGAAACATTATTCTGCCTGTATCAGCAATACTTTATGATAAGAACTGTTCTTTGTGAAGAGCCTGACTTCATCAAGAGAGCCTGCCTAACTCCTGAAGTGCTTCTGAATGTTTTACTTTTTCTCCCTAATTGTTTTTTTTAAAATGTAACTCTCTTTTCTCAGCTAACTGGAATATTCAAACCCGACACTCCATCTCCCAACCATCGAGGATGAATGGAGATTCCCTTTACCTGCTCCCCACTCTCAGCGTTGACATCGCATGGCTTAGTTGATCTCTTCTTAACAGAAACCAACTTGTCCCTTCAAAGTCAGCTCAGAAGGCAGGATGTCTTAGGTCCAGGCTATCAGGACATACCATTGCTCTTTTCATTTGTCTAAGCCTTTACTTTATAAGCCCTCGATTGTTACTTCTGATGATATTCTTATGCTTGCTTGGTTTATGCCAATAAGAGAAAATAAAATTGTCAAATGGTTCACATGTGTCAATAATTACTTACGTACAGCGTGATAGCTATTTTTTTTCTTGGTAATGAAGCAAATGTTTCAGAAATCTGATTGAGCTTATATAACAATCCTGTTACCAGAATGAAACTGTTATTTAAAATACAGAAATAATCAGAATCACTGGAGTTAATTCTTTCTTTATTTTATTTATTTATTTATTTCGAGATGGAGTCTTGCTCTGTTGCCCAGGCTGGAGTGCAGTGGTGCGATCTCGGCTTACTGCAAGCTCCGCCTCCTGGGTTCACGCCATTCTCCTGCCTTAGCCTCCCGAGTAGCTGAGACTACAGGCGCCTGCCACCATGCCCAGCTATTTTTTTTTCTTTTTGTTTATATTTTTAGTAGAGACGAAGTTGCATTGTGTTAGCCAGGATGGTCTCGATCTCCTGACCTTGTGATCCGGCCACCTCAGCCTCCCGAAGTGCTGGGATTACAGGCATAAGCCACCTCGCCCAGCCGGAGTTAACTCTTTCTATAATTACAGACAAGGATAAGGAATAACCCAACTGCCTGCACACAAGTAACCTAACCAAGTGTTCTTGTGGGTTTTCTTGTTTTTATGTTTTGAGACAGGGTCTCACAACTGTCACCTACTCAGGCTGGAATGCAGTGGCACGATCATAGCTCACTGCAGCCTCAACCTCTTGGACTCAAACAGTTGTCTTGCCTCAGCCTCCTGATAAGCTGGGACCTACAGGTGTGCATCACTACTCCTGGCTAATTTTAATTTTTTGTAGAGATGGGGGTCCACCATGTTACCCAGGCTGGTCTTGAACTCTTGGGCTCAAGTGATTCTCCTGCCTTAGCCTCCCAAAGGACTGGGGTTACAGGCAGGAGCCACCATGCCCAGTGAACATCTTTATTTCTAAAGTATGATTTTTCGTATTTCTTTGATTGTGGATTTTTTTTTCCCCTGACTGCTGCAAAGCAGAAAAAGAAACAAAAAGAAAAAAGATTTGCGAAGTTAACATTCATACATTAACAACTGCCGCAAACTCTCTTGGTGTTCTGCAAATGAGACTTCTAGTGGGAAATCATTAATTGTGAACTGAATTTTTTTGTCTTTCAGAACAAGGGAAAGGCAATCTGCATGTAACATCACTAGAAGATGCAGAATGCCGCAGAACCAAGGAACGCCTTTCTAATGGAAACAGTCGTGCTTCAGTTTCCAAGTCTTCCCGCAATATCCCAAGGAGACACACCCTAGGGGGGCCCCGAAGTTCCAAGGAAATACTGGGAATGCAAACATCTGAGATGGATCGGAAGAGAGAAGCGTTCCTAGAACATCTGAAGCAGAAGTATCCCCACCACGCCTCTGCAATCATGGGTCACCAAGAGAGGCTGAGAGACCAGGTACGAATATGCTCTCATTTCTCCTTGGGTAGCTCGCTCTTTAATGAACATCAAGGAAAGTAAACTTACCTTCACTGTGAAAGGTAAAGGATAGCTTAGTGGACTGTGCATACTATTTACTTGTTCCCGATCTCTCTGGGGGCTTGGGAGGAGGAAGCCGGGTGGTGTAGAAAACTTCTGCCTGCAAGCTCAGTCTTCTTTGCCAGTATAGCAAGAGAACAGGAGGCCAGGCCAGAGAGGAAGGGCCTAGAGAGTATGCAGTTCCCCAAAAGAGTGTTCCCATGTTCAACCACAAACACATCTAAACGCATCTAAGTGCAGGTAATGAAGGGGTATTACCTCACTGAGGAAAGCATGGTACCAACTCTGTGTACCTTGAAAGCACAGCGTGCTTAGCACTGTGAATGAATGAAGTAGTGAATGAATGAATACACAAATACATACATTTTTTTCAGGGTAAAATAGATCTTACAGGTACAGACTTGTGGTAACTCCTTTTCCTTAAAAAACTGCCATGAGGGTTTTGTTTCTGCTCTTCTTTTTTTTTTTTTTTTTTTTGGATGGGTTCTTGCCCTATTGCCCAGGCTGGAGTGCAGTAGTGTGATCATAGCTCATTGCAGCCTAGAATTCCTGCACTCAAGATCCTCTCACCTCAGCCTCCTGACTAGCTGGGACTACAGACATGCAGCACCATGCCCGGGCTAGTTTTTTATTTTTGGTAGTGGAGACAGGGTCTTGCTCTATTGACCAGGCTGGTCTTGAACTCCTGGCCTCAGGCGATCCTCCTGCCTCTGCCTCCCAAAGTACTAGAATTACAGGCATGAACCACCGTGCCTAACATTTTTTTTTTCTTTTGAATCACAGATGTGCTCCTTCTGCATGCCTTGCTTCGTGCTAGCTGTCTGTCTTCACCTACCTGTTTCCTCTGGTTATTTTGACAGCCACATAGACATTACCCAACTGTGGCTAGGGATGTTTTTGTTTCTTGGCTGTGTGCAATGACTTTTAGCAGATAGAGCAGGTTGGGGGCCACAGGAGACAGGAGGCCTCCTCTACTGACCTCACTGGTGTGTTATCAGATTGACCTTTGAGTATGGAGAACGTAGGGAAGGAAGCAGAAAGCACTTAACCATAAGTGTGATGGGTGGGGGTGGGAAGAAGGGCAGGATGATACTGATTGCCACACAAGGGAGACAAGTTCAGTGTTTTAACTCTGCCGTCTTCCCAGTTAGATGCAAAAATTATGTCTAACTCACTCAGCCTTTGATTATCCATGGAAATGGGGATCGGCATCAGCCCGAATAATTGAAATCTGTGCTTTATTCTCAATCTCATGTTCTACCTTAAATTCAACCTTCTCTTCTAGGGAATCATTATCTGAGTGGCTAAAAATGTGAAACGTGCTTTATGGACTTCATGTTTGCTTTTTCTTAACACTTCCAACAGTCAGTAAACCCAGACAAAGAGAAAAGAACAAGAATCCTGCTGTAATTCTTTGATAATTTTAAAAAGGAACTGGGCACGTGGCTCATGCCCATAATCCCAGCACGCTGGGAGGCCAAGGCGAGGGGATCACTTGAGGCCAGGAGCTTGAGACCAGCCTGGGTAACACAGCGAGACCCCATCTCAACAAAAATTTTTTAAAAATTAGCCGGGTGTGGTGGCACACACCTGTAGTCCCTGCTTCTCAGGAGGCTGAGGTGGGAAGATCACTGAGGCCCAAAAATCAGATCCTGTCTCTAAAAAGAAAGTATCAGTTTTGCTGAGAAATATAGAAATTGGCCCGTCAAAAATGGTGTATCTTTCCATGTCAAAAATAATGATTATTGTTACTCTTCTTATTTGCGGTGTCCTAATTATTGCTATTGCTACAATAATGGTGGCTTTGATTAAAACAATTACAAGGGGAGCCTAGTTGTAATTAAGGTTGAAAGGAGTAATGAATATGTTTTGGTGTTCTCAAGCTCTGATCTGCTGTTACATACACTGCCAGTTCTGCCATGGCTGGCCAGCTGTCCCTTCTCTGGATAATGCGGATGAACAAGTCACATTCTGTCTTTCTGCCTCTTTTGTACTCCACGCTGACCTTCCAAAAGGGAAGAGATTTTAATGCATGAATCTATGTACACATTTTTATTCTCTTGTTAACAGGAAGGGGGTCCTGACCCCAAGAGAGGGTTTTGAATCTCACACAAGAAAGAATTCAGGGCGAGTCTGTAAAGTGAAAGCAAGTTTTTTTGTTTGTTTGTTTGTTTTGTTTTTGTTTTTGAGACGGAGTCTCGCTCTGTTGCCCAGGCTGGAGTACAGTGGCGCGATCTCAGCTCACTGCAACCTCCGCCTCTCAGGTTCAAGCAGTTCTCTTGCCTCAGCCCCTGAGTAATTGGGATTACAAGTATGCACCACTACACCCAGTTAATTTTTGTATTTTTAGTAGAGATGGGGTTTTACCACGTTGGCCAGGCTAGTCTTGAATTCCTGACCTCAGGTGATCTACCTGCCTCGGCCTCCCAAAGTGCTGGGATTACAGGTGTGAGCCACCGTGCCCGACAAAAGCAAGTTTATTAGGAAAGTAAAGAAATAAAAGAATGGCTACTCCATAGAGCAGCCCTGAGGACTGCTGGTTGCCCATTTTTGTGGTTATTTCTTGATGGTATGCTAAACAAGGGGTGGATTTTCATGCCTCCCCTTTTTAGACCATATAGGATAATTTCCTGACGTTGCCATGGCATTTGTAAACTGTCGTGGCACTGGTGGGGGTGTAGCAGTGAGGACAGCCAGAGGTCACTCATGTGGCCATGTTGGTTTTCATAGGTTTTGGCTGGCGTCTTTACTGTGACCTGTTTTATCAGCAGGGGCTTTATGATCTGTATCTTGTGATGACCTCCTATCTCACCCTGTGACGTAAAATGTCTTAACCATCTGGGAATGCAGCCCAGTAGGTCTCAGCCTCATTTTACGTAGCTCCTGTTTAAGATGGAGTTGCTCTGGTTCAAATGCCCCTAACACTGTCATTGCACTTCTGCAAGCGAAATCCAGCCATCATTGTAAACACCGGAGATCAGTGTAGACATGGCCTATGAAATTGCTGCAGATATGATCTCATCTTCTGTCTTTTCCATTCTTTTTCTCCTACTACCCATTTCCCCTTTCCTCTCTTCCTCTCTGCAATGCCATTTGTTCCTCCTGGACCTTCTCAGTATGGACTATCCCAGGCTTCCTTTGCAGGAAGATTACACAGCCAGCTGTAAGAAGGAAGTCAGATAACACACATCTGATGCTCTCTTCCAGATACTGAGGCTCTTAATACCAGATGCTCTTCTGGCGACTGTTTTTCTGGCTTCCTCTCAGAGAAGTATCCTTGATAAGAAGAGAGCCAATCAGCAAGACAGAGAATAAGATGTTGAAAATGATGTATCTGGCATCTAACATGAAATCTCTTAAAATCTAGGTTCTTTTTTTTTTTCCTTCTTTTTTGGAAGACAGGGTCTTACGCTGTTGTCCAGGCTAGAGTGCAGTGGCATGATCATGGCTCACTGCAGCCTCAACCTCCCCAGGCTCAAGGAATCCTCCTGCCCCAGCACCCACCCCCCGCCCACCCCCAGATAACTGGGACTACAGGAGTGCGTCACCATACCCGACTGAAAATCTAGGTTCTAATTTCCTGCTATTTAACATAAGAAGAATGAGAACATGCCTTATGTTTCAAAATCTGACTTCAAACACTGGAAGATTCACGGTTGCAAAACTTCTGTTTGTCTTTAAAAAATATGTTGGTCAAGGGTTTTCTTTAGTCAAAATTATTGAAAGGCTAAAAGGTCACCTTAACTCCCTTTACAGTCTTCAAAAAATGTGGGTGGCCCTTATTGCAACATAATACTGATCTGCATAATAGTAGCTGTGATCGTTAAGGACTCTTGTCAGCATAACCTTAGTTGTGCAGGGTAATCAGGCTGTACAGCCCTATTGCCTGGCAGCTAAGGGCCTGGTTCTGGAGGCAGGCAGGACTGATCAGGATCCAGCCTTCACAATATGCTAATTGTATTATTTGGGCTGATAGCTTAATCTTTCTTTCTTTGATTTTTTATTTTATTTTAGTTTTTGAGACAGAGTCTCACTCTGTCAGTCACCCAGGCTGGAGTACAGTGGTGCGATCTTGGCTCACTGCAACCTCCACCTCCTGGGTTCAAGCCATTCTTGTGCCTCAAGCCTCCCGAGTAGCTGGGATTACAGGTGTGCACCCCCATGCCCAGCTAATTTTTGTATTTTTAGTAGAAATGGAGTTTCACCATGTTGACCAGGCTGGTCTGGAACTCAAGTAATCTGCCCGCCTCAGACTCCCAAAGTGTTGGGATTATAGGTGTGAGCCACTGCACCCAACCTTAACGGCTTAATCTTTCTCTGTCTCAGTTTCCTCATTTGTCAAAGGACAATAGTATCTACATCATGGAGCACTGAGAAATACAATGATGGAATCTTTTACTGTTTCACTGGCAGCTTTTAGCGTGATAATATTCCGGTTTATAGTGTCCCAAAAAAGAGTCTCAAAGGCTCTTATTTTAAAATTAGTGTTTAAAATCATTTGACTTTTTTATATTTTCGAGACAAGATCTCGCTCTTGTTTAGAGTTCAGTGGTGTGATCACAGCTCACTGCAGCCTTGAACTCCTGGGCTCAAGCGATCCTCTCACCTCAGCCCCCTGAGTAGCAACTATAGGCACATGCCACCACTTCTGGCCAATTTTTAAAATTATTTGTAGGGACAGGGTCTTGCTGTGTTGCCCAGGCTCGTCTTCAACGCCTGGCCTCAAGTGATTCTCTCGCCTTGACCTCCAAAAGTGGTGGGATTACAGGCATGAGCCACTGTGCATGGCCTCACTTGACTTTATTATCAACAAATATTTGAGTGCCTGAAGAGGTTAGTTTTTTCCATTGTTAAAGAATAACTTTATTACATTTCTGAAACTGGTATTTTTCTTTCATTCAGTGCTTAGCATTCATATTTATTTTATTTATTCATCCCATATATATTCGTTTGGCACGTACCACGGTAAAAGTATTGGTGAAGAATGGAAACCACTAGACTTAATCCTGTCTTCAATTCAGTAAAAGAAATAGGCATTCACATATAAAGAATAGTCTTTCGAGATCTAGCCCAGATGTCACGTCTTCTGAGATGGTCATAACATTGCAGTACTGCAGTACTTACACTGTAGCATCCAGTCAGGTTACATTACGTTTCTTTTTTTTTTACATTTCTTTTTCTCACCTAGAATAATCTGGAGGTAGAAACCTTGTCTTACCACCCATTTCTTCTCTCACCTCTGTAAACTCAGCATTTAAGGGAATGCTGCATTTAAGGGAACTCAGCATTTAAGGGAACAGCATTTAAGGGAACTCAGCATTTAGGCTAGATCCAAAATACCTGTTGCATGAAGGAACAAGCCACTATTTCTAATACAGTTAGAATGTGATAGATGGTACAGATAGAGAGGGGTACAGAGCCACAGAATTGAATGATTAATTGCAGTTCGAGCAGTCAGAAAGAAGAGATTTCTTAACTAAGAAGTTAAGAATGGCTAAGTAATTTTCCCCCAAGTTAAAAAGCCAACATTTGAACCAGGGCCGGAATTTCCTCGTGTCCTCAGAGGAGGTCTCCAGAAAAAAAAAATCCAGTTTATGGTCTTCTTATTCATTATGGGCCTATGGACCTTGATTTCTTTCAAGATTTTCTTCCACCTCTAATTTTTCCAATATTTGTTGACATCATGTACATCACATTGGGTCAAGCAACAGAGCCATAGACATGACTTCTATTGCCATTTCTTTAAAAAGGCAAATCTGGCTGAGCGTGGTGACTCACACCTGTAATCTCAACACTTTGGGAGGCTGAGGTGGGCAGATCACGAGGTCAGGATATCGAGACCGTCCTGGCTAACACGGTGAAACACTGTATCTACTAAAAAAAAAGAAAAACACAAAAAATTAGCTGGGCATGGTGGTGCACGCCTGTAGTCCCAACTACTCTGGAGGCTGAGGCAGGAGAATTGCTTGAACCCAGGAGGCAGAGGTTGCAGTGAGTCAAGATCGCACCACTGCACTCCAGCCTGGGTGACAGAGCGAGACTCCATCTCAAAAATAATAATAATAATAATAATAATAATAATAATAATAATAATTTTTAAAAAAGCAAATCTTACTCCATTCCAGAGCATATTAAATAACCAATAACCATAGAAAATAGATTCCTATCTGTATTTCATATAAAAAGAAAGTTGCTTCTTTTAAAAACTCCGAGTTCAGAAAGATCTTTGGTCCAACAATCCCTCACAGTTGTGGTCGCTGTGTAACCATTTTTTATGTCTTCACTAATGAATAGATGTCTGATGGCTTCTCACCTGCAGAAACCAACTTTGTACTCCTAGTCTCAGAAACCATTCTGAAATTAATTTTTCAGTCTTTACTCCCAGCTACTCACAGAATTTCTACCTAACTTACTTGGTATATAGAATCTACTTTGTGGTTTCAGTTAGTCTATGTGGATTCTTTTATCTGATGTGGTCAGACCGTAAGAGAAATTAATAATACATTTTAACCTAAAATTCTGACATGTCCAACAAAGAGTAAGAGGGATATGGGATTATTATTATTATTATTATTATTATTATTATTATTTTGAGACAGAGTCTCACTCTGTCACCCAGGTTGGAGTGCAATGGCACAATCTTTTTCGCTGCAACCTCTGCCTCCTGGGTTCAAGCGATTCTCCTGCCTCAGCCTCCCAAGTAGCTGGGATTACAGGCGCCCGCCGCCATGCATGACTAATTTTTTGTATTTTTAGTAGAGACAGGGTTTCACTATGTTGGCCAGGCTGGTCTCAAACTCCTGACCTCAGATGATCCACTTGCCTCGGCCTCCCAAAGTGCTCGGATTACAGGTGTGAGCCACCGCACCCGGTTGGGATTATTCTTTAACATGAACATTATAGGAGGCAAAAATAAGGAGATAAGAAAATGAACACAATATGATCATTTGAAACAGGGTCAGTGAGGCCAGGAGGTCATTTTTCTGGCTTCTCCCATCAGATCACGGCTTTCCTGCTGTCTGAGTACCCCTCAGGCCTCCTTAGGGTCCCCTCCTCAACTGTCCCCTCCTTTGAATGTGTTTGTATAGAAACTGCTCTGGAGACCAGAAGAGCTGGCTCACACCTGTAATCTCCATACCTAGGGAGGCTGAGGTGGATCACTTGATTACAGGAGTTTGAGACCAGCCTGGGCAACATGGGAAAGCCCCTACTGTACAAAAAAATGCAAAAATTAGATGGGCATGATGACACATGCCTGTTAGGAGGCTAAAATGGGAGGATCATTTGAGCCCGGGAGGTTGAGGCTGCAGTGAGCTGTGATTGTACCACTGCATTTCACCCTGGGCAGTAGAACGAGACCCCTTCTTAAAGCAACAACAACAACAAATCAAATATAAGTTATCATAAGAAAGCTGCAAAGACAAGTATGTCTTAAAGCTGATGTATTAATCAGGATTGTCTATTAGGTTGGTGCAAAAGTAATTGCGGTTTTTACCATTGCTTTTGCACCAACCTAATAGATTATGCTACTTAACAAATTAACCCTGTGATTTACTAATATTTGTGGTATTTTCTGGTATGACACAGAAACATTTGATTTCTTATGCACGCAAATCTCATTCTCACCGTGACTTAGGAATTCTGGCTACTTCCCTCTTGCGATCATGCCATCTAAACACATGGATTCCAGATCACCATGACAGAGAGACAGAGCTGATGGATTGTATACATGCTCTTAAATATATTGGCCTGAAAGTGGCATATGTCACTTCGCTTCATAGTAGCTTCTTGGTTCTAGTACCCACGGGATGTTTGTTGTATTCAGGTTTTGGCTGTGGAATCTAGCTTAAGACTGAAATCTTCCTGCTCTAGTTTCTTTCATCAGCTCTCCCAATGTAATTGATTATTTTATCAATTTTGTGATGCCTAGCACTTTATCTGTACAATGACATCATTGGCATTTATACAGAATATACACATATTAACAGTATTTCTATCTATAAGTAATGGCATCTATGTCTTTGTGACTTATTTTTGATGAATTTAATTGTATCAAATCAAATTGCAGAACTCTAGCATGGATTATGCTGTATGCTGTAGATCTCAGGGAGTCAGTTTATACCTTGGGGAATAAATATTACCCTCTGTTATGAGTGGAAAACTCCAAATTCATTAGATATGCATCTGTCATATTTGTCTTGGCTCTGATCTATATCTATCTATTCAAAATTTACATATATGCATCTATATTTATGAAGGTACCTGCTGGTGAAGGCTGAAAAGTGAGGCTAATTGGAACTAAAGATACATGTATACTATATACTGTTCAGTAAGTCGCAGCCTTCGGCCACGGTGAAGATCTGGATAAAAGGCTAATGTTGTAGAAAGTGTAGCTTTTGAAAAACTAGGCATGTTTCGTAAATAAATAAATAAGTAAAAAAGTTTAGAAACGGAACTAGACTCAGCTAAGAATTTCCTCTTCAGAGCTATTAATTTATTCTAATCCAATGGCGAAATGATAGGAGAATAGCCGTGTTTAGTAGAAGCAGCTCCTTAGTTGTGTGAACTAATGACTGAATATGAGTTTACAGAGCAGTTTCTTTTTTTATTTTTTATTTTTATTTTATTTATTTATTCTTTTGAGATAGAGTCTCTCACGGTCACCCAGGCTGGAGTGCAATGGCACAATCTTGGCTCACTGCAATCTCTGCCTCCTGGGTTCAGGCAAGTCTCCTGCCCCAGCCTCCCGAGTAGCTGGATTACAGGTGCCCACCACCATGCCTGGCTAATATTTTGTATTTTTAGTAGAGACGAGATTTCACTATATTGGCCAGGCTGGTTTCAAACTCCTGACCTCGTGATACATCTGCCTCGGCCTCCCAAAGTGCTGGGATTACAGTTGTGAGCCACTGCGCCCAACCTCAGAACAGTTTCTTACCTAAACTTTTGGGGGAAAATGACATAATTTTTTTTAGCAATTAAGAAATCTAGTATACTGTGTGCAGAGCGAATAGTAATAGCACCGAAATCTCACAGATCACCACTGAAGAACTTACTCATTTAACCAAATACCACCTATTCCCCAAAAACGTGTAGAAATAAAAAATAAAGAAATAATTCATAAGCCACAATAGGAAGAGGGAAGAAATATCCTTATATGAATTATGAAGAACACAGAGAAAGCCAGTAACATGCTCAGTATTTTTTAGCACTGTTTTCTCAACAAATATTTATAATGGGGGAGAAGACTGTAAGGAGAACATATTATTGCCATTAGCTAAAATTGCCGTGCTGTTTCTCTTCACATGTATTACAGGTTGATGTCCTTTATCTGAAATACTTGGGACCAGAAATATTTCAGATTTCATTATTTTGGGGGTGATTTTGAAATATCTGCATTATATACTTACTGGTTGAGCATCTCTAATTTGAAAATCTGAAATCCTAAATGCTCCAACATGGCCTTTGAGTGTTATGTTGATACTCAAAAATCTCAGATTTTGGAGCTTTTCAGATGTTGAATTTTCGGATTAGGGATGGCGAACCTGTAGTATAGTCCATCCTCTCTATAGCTCTGTTGGATAGGCACTACTATTTGTTTTGTTTTTCATTTTTTTTTTTGAGATCGAGTCTCGCACTTTCATCCAGGCTGGAGTGCATCTTGGCAGGTGCAATCTTGGCTCACGGCAATCTCTGCCTCCTGGGTTCAAGCAATTCTCCTGCCTCAGCCTCCCAAGTACCTGGGATTACACGTGCCTGCAATCACTCCTGGCTAACTTTTGCATTTTTGGCTAACTTTTGCATTTTTAGTAGAGACGAGGTTTCACCACGTTGCCCTGGTTGCCCTGGCTGGTCTTGAACTCCTGGCTTCAAGTGATCCACCCACCTTGGCCTCCCAAAGTGCTGGGATTACAGGTGTGGGGTAGGCACTACTATTAACTATAGTTAACAGAATGGGAAACTGAGGCACAAAGCAGTTCAGGCTTGTCTGAGGGGGCACAGCCAGCAAGTGGCAGCACCAGTATTTAAATCCAATTATCTTCCTGTGTGTGGCAGCCTTGCTCTTAACTTCTAGATCAGACCACCTCTCTGATGGGGGATGAAACAGAAAGATGTTCTGAAATGCTAAGGAAAAGAAGGACTGGACTGAGGACCAGTCTGCCTCATGTCAGTAAGTGTGAATGAGATTTAGTGCTCATCCTGGAATGGATGAAGTAGCAGTGTCCTGGTTGGATCTGCCTTTAATAATTTGAAGAAGAAAAGGAGTTTGGCACTAAAGCAGCAGTGGTGTGCTTGCCTGTAGTCCCAGCTTCTCGGGAGGCTGAGCTGGGATCATCCAAGCCCAGAGGTCAAGGTTGCTGTGAACTGAGCAGTGATCGCACCACTGCACTCCAGCCTGGGTAATGGAGTGAGACTGTCTCAAAAATAAATAAATAATAAAGAAGCAGTTGCATACATAGTGGTGAGTATACAGAAAGTAAAAACTGAGAAAATGTTAACCATTTTCAGAGCAACCACTGCACATGAAAGGAGTATGGTATCATAACAGAATCACAAGTCATAGCTGGAGAATTTATAATATTGCATGTGCGAGGCCCGTGAGCAAAGAAGATGATAGGATCCAATCAGTAGAAAAACATCTTTTCTCCTCAGAGAAATTCCAGATAATCTTAAATATGTCTAAAGACAATCAGGATGCAGTCAGTGATCAGAAACAATAGTCATTTACATTTGTGTATGATGAAAAACAAAAGTAAAAAAAAAAAAATGAACAGAAAGAAGAAGCTGATATCTAAGAGAGATGATGTTCCTCAAGGGATGAGATGAAGGAGTTAGCCTAGATATGATTCCTGGAGGACTGATTTATTTTTTACTTTTTTTTTTCTTTTTTTTGAGATGGACTCTGGCTCTCTCACCCAGGCTGGAGTACAGTGGCGCAATCTCAGCTTACTGCAACCTCCACATGCAGGGTTCAGCCTCCTGCCTCAGCCTCCCATGCAGCTGGGACTACAGGCACATGCCACCATGCCTGGATAATTTTTGTATTTTTAGTAGAGATGGGGTTTCACCACGCTGGCCAGGATGGTCTCAAACTCCTGACCTCAAGTGAATTTACCTGCCCTGGCCTCCAAAAGTGCCAGGATTACAGGAGTGAGCCACTGCACCCGGCTGAGGACTGACATTTTGAATTGTGACTCAAAGGTCATCTCAGAAGATTTGGACTATTACATAGTAGGACATCTTGCAGCAGAGACTGAACAATTAAAAAGACTAAATTCAGGAGTTGTAGTTTTACTTGCAAAATTGACTTTCAGTTGACGTTAATCACCCAGAATGCAGAAAAAGAGCAAAAGAATCCTAAATGGGGATCATTCATAACATATCGCTTTTGATCCATGTTTAATTGGGTGCCACCAACCTCAGCATTAGCTTTCATTTTAATTAGCGATATGGAAGAGCAAAAGAACATTATCTTGAGAACAATGCTATATTAAGGAAAGCTCTGCAAGAAATCAAGATGAGATTATACTAGAAAACCTGCTAAGGAGTGCCCGGGAGTAGGTGGGGGAGTATGGAAGGGCAAGAACCAAAGTCTAGCTAGGCAGTGTCAGGAGACACCTGGAAAGTGCTAATCAGCTAGAGGAAATTGCCACAAAATTAGATGGAAATTTTCAGTACTGAGGGATCTAAAAAAGACCAGTGTGATTCAGTTCAGTGCATAGATGCAGAACTCCTATTACAAATGTCCAAATCATCCTTCCTGTCCTTTCTTATGAAGCTTGAGCCTTTGCCATTTATTCATTCTTCCTGCAGGTATGTTCTTGGATTAATTCATTCAAATGCTTATTTATTTACTAGGGATCTACCTTTTGAGGTTGGCATTGAACATTATGTAAAAAGTACAAGGCCAGGCACAGTGGCTCATCCCTGTAATCCCAGCACTTTGGGAGGCTGAGGCAGGTGAATTGCCTGAGCTCAGGAGTTCGAGACCAACCTGAGCAACATGGTCTTAGGAGGCTGAGATGGGAGGATCATTTGAGCCTGGGAAGTCAAGGCTGCAGTGAGTCATGATCATTCCACCATACTCCAACATGGGTGACAGAGCAAGACCCTGTCTCAATAAAATAAATAAATAAAAATAAAAAGTACAAAACCCAACATCTGCCCTCTCTTAGTCCATTTGTGTTACTGTAAAAAATACCAGAGGTTGGGTGATTTATAAAGAATAAAGGTTTATTTGGCTCTTGATTCTGATGGTTGGAAAGTTCAAGATTGGGCCTCTGCATCTGGTGAGGGCCTTAGGATGCTTCCACTCATGACCAAAAGGGGAGAGCCTCTATTTGCAGAGATCACATTGTATGAAAGGATGCAAGAGTGATGAGGAGGTGCCAGGCTATTTTTAACAACCAGTTCTCATAGGAACTAAGAAAGTGAGAACTCACTCACCCCTAAGGGAGAGCATTCATCCCGTTCATGAGGGATCCACCAGCCACCATAACTCAAACACCTCCCATTGGGCCCCTTCAACTTTGGGGATGAAATTTCAACATGAGATTTGGAGGGGACAAATATCCAAACCATAGCATGCACTGCCAAAGAGGTATCTCTTTACTGAAAACAGTACAAACCTTTGGGTCTGATTTGAGTGTGGAATGATCCAGGAATATTTAATTTAATATTTAATTTCCAAGAAGTTGAAGCTATCATTACTCATTTATAATTTTGTTAGATGTGATCAGAGAATGCAATCTGTAAAGCTCTTACTTTTAAATTTCGCTTAAAGATTAGTTTACAAAGTTTTTCTTAGAATAAAATACACAATCAGTGTTTATAAGTGTTGAATAGATAGTCATGGACAATTATCTATTCTGTATGCTATGCACACACATACGCACACATATGTGTTGGGTTTGTTGCTTGTATTATTCATTTCTTCTCAGTCTTTATTTTTTAAGGTTGTTCACTTCTGAGCAAAGTATAATGAAGTCTCCCATATAATTGTATTTTTATCTTTTTCTCCCTTCATTCCTAAGAATTTCTGATTCACAGGTTTTTAGTTGCTATCACACCTTCTTTATAAGTTATGTCTTTAACATTACCAGATGACCTCTTCATTCTGTTTAGTGTCTGTCAACTTTTTTTTAATATTATCACTCTTGATTTACATTTGTTTGCATCCGTCAGGTATGTCTTATCATTTATTTTCAATGTTTCTGTATTAGTTCAGGTTGAGTATCCCTAATCTGAAAATCCAAAATGAAATGTTCCCAAATCTGAAACTTTTTGAGCATCAACATGATGCTCAAAGGTCATGCTCATGGAAGCATTTCAGATTTTGGATTTTTGGATTAGGGATGCTCAACTAGTAGCTATATACTGCAAATATTCTAAAATCCAAAAAACAATCTGAAACCTGAAACACCTCTTGTCCCAAGCATTTTGGATAACAGTTACTCAACCTGTAATGAGCATGTTTATTAGAAACTACATACATATTGGCCAGGTGCGGTGGCTCAAGCCTGTAATCCCAACACTTTGGGAGGCCAAGGCAGGCAGATCACCTGACGTCAGGAGTTCAAGACCAGCCTGGCCAATATGGTGAAACCCTGTCTCTAGTAAAAATGCAAAAGTTCGCTGGGTGTGGTGGCACATGCCTATAATCCCAGCTACTCAGAGCTTAAGGCAGGAAAATTGCTTGAACCCAGGAGGCAGTGGTTGCAGTGAGCCAAGATCATGCCACTGCACTCCAGCCTGGGTGACCGAGCAAGACTCTGTTTAAAAAAAGAAAGAAAGAAAGAAAGAAACTACATACACATAAAACTTGGTTTTGCTTTTTCAGCCTAATTCGGTAGTCTGTTTTTAATGGGAAATTCCGTCCACTAGCATTTAGTGTAACAACTGATGGACTTAATTATATTCCTCCATCTTAATTTGACAGCAAGTACTGTATGTCTATTCTTCTTCTCTCTTAAATGTGGCTCATGCTATTTAAGTGCTAAACAATGGCTTGAGTTTAGGTCTTGACAAGCTGTGTCTGAAATGACAGTGGTTGTTCCAAGTGAAAATGACTGTTAGACAATTGGAGATAAAATAGGACTGGACCCTATGCCAGAAAACAAGACTAGACAGATAAATGTTGGCGGTATCAGCTGTATTAGTTACAGTTCTTCAGAATATCAGAAGCAATAGCAGAATTCCTTTTTCTTTGGGGGACCTCAGTCTTTGCTCTGAAGGTCTTCAACTGATCAAATGAGGTCTACTCACATTATGGTGGGCAATCTGCCTTATTCAAAGTCTAATGATTTAAATGCTAATCACACCTAAAAAATACCTTTACAGCAACATCTACACCGGTGTTTGACCCAACGACTGGGCACCATAACCTGGCCAGGTTGAGACATGAAATTAACCATCACCCTCTGCACCATAGCAACAGCTGACAAAATGTGAATGGATAATTTCTAAAAACAAGCAACAACTACAATCAAACACAGAGCCAAAGATCAAGGGTTTAGCATTAGAGAATCACCACAGTTGGGATCCATTGTTTCATTAAAGAATCCAAGTATTCTTATCTTTTGGTAATACTTGTCGTGTGGTCTTGACTTATGAAATGTGTATGTTTTTTTCTATGTTTTTCATGTTTGACAGTTTTTCTCTAGACCAAAACTTCAGACTGGAGATATTTCTTAAGAGTTGCTATTTCATTAGCCTTATCTACATCCTAGAGATCTGTTTGCCCTGGGGTTTTGAGGGCTAAGCCCTGAGTTGCAATGCATTAACTCTGTTCCGTGCAGTCTTTCTAGGACTAAATACAGCCTGCAGCTAAATACATGCTGCTTCTCCAAGTCTGCTGCTGTGCTGAAGTTTCTGTCTGAACTACCCCAGACTCCAGTACCATCTGTTAACTCCGTATCTCGGAGGATCGGCAGAAGGTCTGCATTGACCCTTTGCAATCCCGTATGCACTTTCAGGTTCATCTACTACATAAATCCTTTCAGCATGGCTTCATTTAGTTAGGATCTTAGTATCCCAATTAGGAGCAATTTTATTAAACTAGGAGTATCAGTGCCTGGTAGCTAAGTACAGGTGTTTTGGGTTTAAATCTTGGGTCAGCCTGATTTTAAATCTCAGCTCCAACACTTAATAGCCGTGTACACTTACTGAAATTACCTAACCTCTCTAAGGTTTAATTTCTCCATTTGTAAAATGGGAATAATGGTAATTCTTACATCATACTATTGCTGTGGGGCTTAAATGAGATAAGGGTTGGTTATTTGAATGATAAACATATTGATATTTCACTTGAAAGAAAGTATTCCTTTTCTACCTGACAACTTCCAATTCATATTTCTTTTCTCTTTATTTTCCTTTCTTTTTCTTTTTCTTGTTTTCGATGGAGTTTTGGTCTTGTCGCCCAGGCTGGAGTACAATCTCAGCTCACTGGAATCTCTGCCTCCCAGGTTCAAGCAATTCTCCTGCCTCAGCCTCCCAAGTAGTTGGGAATAAAAGGCATGTGCCACCATGCAGCTAATTTTTTTGTATTTAGTAGGTTTCACCATGTTGGTCAGGCTGGTCTCAAACTCCTGGCCTCAGGGATCCACCCAACTCAGCCTCCCAAAGATTATAGGCGTGAGACACTGCACTAGGCTCATGGTTTTTAAGAAACAAGAATTCAGACCATAAATAGTTAAGTCTAACCTCTTTCACCAGTTGTTTGTATTCTTTTATCTTTGTGAGCTTTTTCAGTGAGGAGTTTTCCTTTTTTTTTTTTTTTTTTTTGGCATGTTCTTCCTCAGTTGCCCAGACTGGAATGCAGTGATGCAAACATAGCTCACTACAGCTTCAACCTTCTGGGCTCAGGTGTTCCTCTCACCTCAGCCTCCCTGGTTGCTGGGACTAGAGGCACACACCAGCACACCGGGCTAATTTTTGCACTGTTTGTAGAGACAGGGTATTGCTATGTTGCCCAAGCTGGTCTCAAACTCCTGGGCTCAAACGATCCTGCAACCTCAGCCTCCCAAAGTGCTAGGATTACAGGCACGAGCCGCTGCTCCTGGCCTGTTTTCTACCTCTGCTATAAAACAGGTTTGTTGAAGTGAATTCAAGACAGAGAATCTTATTTGCTCTCCAAGTCAATCATAGGTACCTATGATGTTGTTAAATTTAGAAGAAGAAAAAAAAAGCTCATCTACATGCATTTATTGAGCTCTGATTTGATTAGTATGATGCTAAGGTTGCCATCAGGCAAATCACAATGTCATTAAGGCTTAGCGAGATGTTTTCCTCATTTAGGGATGGTAGGAAAAATCGTCACTGGACTGGTCACCTCTAATCAACTCTTGGCATTTCTGCCCAACCCTCACGTGTTGTCCTTATTGCTGGGATCCTTGTTGCCAAACACTTTCCCCGCTCTAAGTTGTTCAAGATCTCAATGTCTTGATCATAATAATGTCATTGCTGGTTACAAATTCTTCTCTTGGGTTTACCTCTGCCTGCTCACTGAGGAAACGGTTAATGGAGTTGCTTTCCCATCTGAATTATTTCTGGACTCTCTCCATTTGCCTTTACATTCTGACTCTTGTCGCTCTCTTTTCCAAGCCTGAATTCAATAAGCCAAAGCTGAGATACTGTAATTTCCTAAATAACCCAAAGGGAAGATCTGGCGTAATGTATAACCACTCTGACTGCTGAATCAGCTTGCACTTGTTCTTCTCTCTAATGGAACTTTGAAGAATAACTGTAATTGAATAGTGCCTCCACCTCATGTTCAGATTTGACTGAATCAAGCCTAGATCTGGTTATATCTGGTTTTTGTTTGTTTCACGTTGTGTTTGTGCCCCACTGGGTATAAAGCCCAAGTGTGGGCTTCATCTGGATGTATTTTCATCTCACAGAGGCATTAATTGAATCTCTGACACTAGTCTTGCCTCCGAGGAGTGCTCCAACTCTGGCTGCGGTATTAAACCAGGGTAGTTCTTGGTTCCCTTCAAAGGTAACCTCCCATCTGTTGACTGTGAACTATGTCAATGCAAAGCTTGCAGAATCGTTTGAGGAGAGGATCCAAAGCATTTACAATTCCCTGCTATGCAAAGAGTCATTCTGAGTTTTTTTTTAAACCTATGATTGCTCTCTTTAAATACCTGGGTGCACCCAGCAAGGTGTAGAGGTTAATGTTTGCTCTCTGACCTTTGAGGACAGATGCACTGAATCTGTTGCAGTTTGCAAGGGGATCTGTGGCAAGTTACAGCAGACAGCTTGTTCAGCTACTGCTGTTGCCAAAACTCTGCAATGGCACATCTTGCTCGCGGCTGCCTTAAAGTGCTTCTCAGCTCATTCTGCATGTGTAACTTCATTCAGCTCCCTGCTGAGTCCCACTGAAGAACTTTGTACTGTGGCATATGACAGTGACTTGATAACATTATGATAAACTCCTATGGGTTTGAACTCAGTCCTGTTCAAATTATCTGGTGCCTAGTGGTCAGCAGTCTTAGACCTGGAGAGTAAGAGCTGTGTCTGCATTGGATTTAGAGGCGAGAAGAAAGAGGGCTGGACTCAGATATTGAGTATCTTAGAGCCTACGGACCATTTCCCAAAGCCTAGAATAGATTTCAGTGTAATTCTGGTAATTTACATAAACTAGGATAGACATGCAAAATATCTGGATATGTTAGGAAGGAGTTAAAAAATTCTCCACACCTTTTCCTACCACCTCTGCAGCCATAGAAGCCAAGGGGAAATGCACACACACACACATACACGCTCTGGCAGGGAACCTGTTTTGCAAGTTTTTCTGGTGAAAAGTTCTAGGAAGGGGGCTGGTGGAGAACAGAGTGGAAAAGAAGTATCAGTTGAAGGTTTTTCAAGACCTGAGTTTTCAAGGTAACTTTATCCTGCAGAGGGAGACACGCATGGCCGCTGTAGGTTTTTCTTCCACCAATTAAGTGCATTGTTAGACAGGGAGGGGCAGATTAACGAATGCCTATAATTTTGATCACTGTTTTCTGCAAAACAGCTCAGGCTTTGAAAATGAAGCCATCGTTCCCAGCTAAGTTTCTGCCAACAGCACAAATTATACTGTGCAGAGATCCAAAGCCCCTAAGAAGGTTTCATTAATGAACAATTTCAGATGACTGTTTAAGTCTTTGCCTGACAGGTAATGTTGGCATGTCGGCAGGTGGGGTTACGGTTTCCATGGAGATTTATGATGTCATGCTTGAAAGAGCATGTCAAGACAGCCGATTTAACAAGTAGCTACTCAAAAAGTCCTATAGGCTACAAGTAGGTTTTATGCAAATGACGAGAGTTTCACTGGGAAAAACTGCAAAAGAAAACAGCCCAGACATGGAGGGGGGTTTTACCTGACAGCTCAGAAGGAAGACCCTGGAGTCCATTCCAGACAAAAACTTCCAGAAGAATTAGATTTTCTGCTTTAACTGCCGCCTCACCTGAGGAACTCTGGGTACAGGTAAATACACGGGGTTTTTTTCTTCCAAGTTTTTGCCAAAAATCATTTGGAAACATTTCGCTCTGTTTCTCGGCATTGTTCTCTTGGCAGGAAGAACTGAATCAATAAGCCCAGCTTTCCCATAGCAATGTTCGTGCTTAGGGGCTGTTTTTAAGGGCTTTTTTTTTTTTTTTATTGAATGAACTGAGATTTTTGAATAGAGCTGAAAACAAGTGATGCATTGTGCATTCTGCTGACTGTGCTCTGTGAATACTGCTATAAAAATGCCACAGATAAGGGTTAGATGGACAATATGAAAATTGAGATGCTCTATGTATTTGTTATTTATTCCCAGATGTTGTGTCTGTGTGTGTGTGTGTGTGTGTGTTCTTCTACTCTTAAAACAGACCTGAAATGGAGACTCTGTGTAGTTTTGTATTTTCACATTGTAAAAATGCCAAAAATAAAATCCATGGAATATTGCAGAAATAGTCTTTGAATCAGGTTTATGAACATTACGCTTTTTTTAAAGTACGTATCTGTATGCTCTTCTTACGGAGGCATTTTTTCCAGACTAGAAAAAAAAAAAAAAATCCTGTTAGAGGCATCCAGTTTTTGAGATTTTAGGGAAGCAGGACTTCTAAATTCCAAGAAGACAGATAAAAACTTTTGGAGGAAGGTAGGGTGTGGGTGATAAAGGTAGTTTTTGAAGCATGGTTTAAAAGAAAATACTGGTCACTTGGGAGTATGAGTTTTTTGTTTGTTTGTTTGTTTGTTTGCCTCGGCTGCCAGTGAGGATAAGTAAACAGTCTTGCCAGCCATTTGGATGTAATAGCAATCACTGGATGTGGCCGTGATCTCTGAGTTAGCTGAAAGGAGTTAGTTCAGAGGCATCAGTTGCCCTGTGAATAGTTAGTTCCACCAAGCTTAAAAAGAACACAAAGCCTATTGTTTCTTCCACACAGTGCATGGCAATGTGTGAGGTTAAAGCACAGAGTTCAGAATTATTGAAAGATACCTGTAAAATGGGAATCTGAACTTTTGAAACTAAAACTACTTAGGAGCAAGTGGACCGTCTTTCAAAATGTTTTAAGAACTGTCTCGTGTGAGAATGAGACCTCCTGAAATTTTGCAGTTAGATAATGTGGATCAATGCCAGAACTCACATTCATATTAAATTGTTACCACAGTTATTGCAAAACACTGAGTGGCAAAGAACTGTGCCTCCAACATCGGAAGGCCTGGGCGTTGAGTTCTGGCTTCACCACTTAGTGGCTGTATAACTTGAGGAAAGTAAATTCATGTCCTTAGGCCTCAGTCATCATGTCCATAAAATGGGATGCCAGTAGCTGCCTTGTGAGGATTAAATAACAACACAGACGTAGTACAGTTCTAAGCATTCATGTTCCAAATGTTAATGATTCTTTTTGTTTACTGTTAAAATGGCATTGGATGTTTAGAAAGTGTTTTTATATTCTTTACTTGCTCTTATCATTACAAGTAATGACTAGCAGTCAAATAAGTCTAGCATTTTTTTTTTTTAAAGACAGGGTCTCATTCTGTCACCTAGGCTGAAGTGCAGTGGTGTGATCTTGTCTCACTGCAACCTCCGCCTCCCCGGCTAAAGCAATCCTGCCACCTCAGCCTCCTGACTACTGGCACATGCCACCGTGCCAGGCTAATTTTTTGTATTTTTGGTAGAGATGGGGTTTCAACATGATGCCCAGGCTGGTCTCAAACTCCTGGGCTCAAGTGATTCACCCATGTTGGCCTCCCAAAATGCTGGGATTACAGGCTTGAGCCATTGCACCCGGCCTTAGCTAGCAGTCTTTATTTCCACTTTACAGATGAAGAAACTGTGGCTCAGAGAGATACTGGGAAATACAACATAATAAACTATCCTATATATACTGCCTGCACTTTTTCTCATTTTAGGAGGCATAGAAAAAAAATGAATGTGTTATTGAAATAACTCCCAGCAGCAGCAATTATTCCATAAAGTAATTAAAATACAAAATGTTAAATATGTCAAAGGAGCCAGGGTATTTATATTTTTACATTAATTATGCTTTTGCCACTTTTTTCTAGACAGGCTAAAGAAGTGATACTAATTTACTTTTTACTGGTACCTACTGATAGGAACTCAAGTACTGCACAGACTTAACATTTTAAATTTTACCTGCCTGAAATTTTTCTTGGCCATACAAGTGGAGTCAGATTTTGATGTTACAGGTATTTTCGGAGTGAGAACCCGAGTCACCAAGGCGCTGTGTTTGCTACAGGGTACAGAAGGAGCCTAGGAGTTGAATATACAGTCCTTTATTCCTTCTGTATTCTAGACGTTGGCACCTCCTCCCTTGCCTCTATCCCAGACAGAAACACAGCCCATAATTATATTCTACATCCATTGTATGTAAGAGACAAATATGTTTTTCATTGTGCTAATTTTAGCCACAGTATTTCTAGCTGAGGAAAACACTCTCTTCGTTCCAAGGTTTTCCTAACAATTTTTCCAGTTTTTCCATGTCAGACTATTCAGAATTATTCAGTTTCCATACACCTGGGAGAAGGCTCTTCATGAAGTATTGAGTAGGCTCATCGACGGGGATTCTAGAGGGGTTTTGGCTTCTGAGCTGCTGAGGCTGGACTCATTCTGTGACAGATAATGTCTGTGTTCCCATGAATTAGGCTGCATTGAGGATTCTCATTCCCAGCACTGTTTGGGGGCACTGGGAAAAGGTTGGGTTATCTTATCCCAAGGGTAGAGCTATAAGGAGAAAAGCAAATATTTATTTATTTATTTATTTTAAATTTCTGCTTTTATTTTTAGATATAGGAGGTACATGTACAGGATTGTTGCATGGGTATACTGGACCCAGACAATGAGCATAGTACCCAATAGGTAGTTTTTTTTAACATACATCCCACCTCTATCCCCACTCTAGTAGTCCCCAGTGTATTTTGTTCCCATGTTTACATCCATGTGTGCTCCATGTTTAGCCCTCACTTATAAGTGGGAACATGTGGTATTTGGTTTTGTATTTCTGCATTAATTTGCCTAGGAAAATGGTCTTCAGCTCCATCCATGTTGCTGCCAAAGAAATGATTTCACCCTTTTTTATGGCTTTGTAGGATTCCATGGTGTCTATGTACCACATTTTCTTTATCCAGTCCACCACTGATGGGTACCTAGGTTAATTCCACGTCTTTGTGGATAACACGGTGATGAACATATAAGTGCATGTGTCTTTTCAGTATAATGATCGATATTCCCTTGGGTATATACCCAATAATGGCATTACTGAGTCGAATGGTAGCTCTGTTTTAAGTTCTTTGAGAAATCTCCACACTGCTTTCCACAGTGGCTGAACTCATTTCACTCCCACCAGCAATGTATAAGCACTCCCTTTCCTCTGCAGCCTCACCAGCATGCTATTTTTTGGTTTTTTAATAATAACCACGCTGACCGGTGTGAGATGGTATCTCATTGTGGTTTTGATTTGCGTATCTCTGATGATTAGTGACGTGGAGCATTTTTTCATGTTTGTTGGCTTCTTGAAGGTCTTCTTTTCAGAAGTGTCTGTTTATGTCTTTTGTTCACTTTTTGATAGGGTTGTTTTTTGCTCGTGGATTTAAGTTCCTTACATATTTTGGATATTAGACCTTTGTCGGATGCATTCTTTGTGAACATTTTCTCCCATTCTGTAGGTTGTTTGCTCTGTTGATGGTTTCTGTTGGTGTATAGGAGCTCTTCAGTTTAATTAGGTCCCACTTGATAATTTGTTTATTGTTGCAATTGAAAGCAATAAATGAAATATTTATTTCATTCAAAGTTTTAGTTTCAAACATGAATCACAAAGCTGCAATTTTTAGGGTAGAAAAGAGTTGTGAACTCAAACATGGTGCCAAAACTCCATATAGGTTTTGAGTCACTGATGAAAGTTTTCCTAAATTTTCTTTTATTTTATTTTAGATTCAGGGGTACATGTGCATGTTTGTTACATGGGTATATTGCCTACTGGTGGGGATTGGGCTTCTAGTACATCCTACATCCATTATTCAAATAGTGAACATCATACCCCAGAGGTAATTTTTCAACCCTCACCCCTTTCCTACCCTCCCTCCTTTTGGAGTCCCCAGGGTCCATTATTTCCATCTTTATGTTCATATATACCAATTGTTTAACTCCTGCTTACTAAGTGAGAATATGCAGTATTTGGTTTTTTTTTTTTTTTTGCTTCTGAGCTAGTTCCCTTAGGATAATGGCCTCCAGTTCCAACCATGTTGATACAAAAGACATGTTTCATTCTTTTTTATGACTGTGTAGAATATTCACATATATACAGGAATATATACACACACACACACACATCTATGAATGTGTAGAATATTCATATGTGAATATACATGAATGAATATATATGTGTTTGTGTGTGTGTGTATATATATATATAGATATAGATCCTGTTTTAGAATTCCAATGAAGCTTTTTATTACACTTCATTGTTGTAGTGTTCAGAGATTGTCTTTGATCAATAAGTAGTGACTGCATTGAGCAGAGCACTTTGCACCTAGTGGGTTTTAGCAAAGGCTTGTTAAATCAGAGAGGCTGTGTTCAGTGACTAAAGAAGTCCACTGCCTGGATTCGGATCCTGCCTTCATTACTTGCTTGTAGCACAGGCTTTCCATTGAAGAACATATGAAGTTCTGTTCATATTCCAAATAAAATAGAGCATCTGAATTTCCAACGCCTCTTGATAAAGGAACTAGTGATCTTTAAGTATTATATTATTCTCTTTTAAAGATATTTTTGGAATTTTCACAGAAATGATTTCTTCTGAAAGAAAGGCACTGGAATCTCCCAGTACAGAAAATGTAACTAGAAGTTCCTCTCGGCTGGCTACTGGGGAGGTAGAGAGCAGACAGTTGTCCTGGATGGGAGGGATTTCTAGAAGCTCTTTACAGCTGAGGCCCTTTTCATCACTATTTATTAATTTGACTTGATCAGAAGCAATCCAATTTTGAACACGTAGTTTCTAAAGTCTCTTTATTTCAAAGAAAGTCATCCTGAAAAATGGTGTCATCCCAGATGACCTTGCTTTTTCTCTTCAGATGTCTGGCCACAGAAGGGATCAACAGGCAGAATGGGAAGGGTGTTTTCATCCTTGGGCATTAATTGGGCTTCCCTCTTTTCTTTCCTTTTTTCTTTCTTTTTTTGAGATGGAGTCTCGCTCTGTCACCCAGGCGGGAGTGCAGAGGCGCGATGTCCACTCATTGCAACCTCCGCCTCCCAGAGTCAAGTGATTCTCTTGCCTCAGCCTCCCGAGTAGTTGGGATTACAGGCATGTGCTACCATGCCCGGCTAATTTTTGTATTTTTAGTAGAGACAGGGTTTTGCCATGTGACCCAGGCTGGTCTCGAACTCCTGGCCTCAAGTGATCCACCTGCCTCATCCTCCCAAAGTGCTGGGATGACAGGCATGAGCCAGTGCTTCTGGCCTGCTTAGCCTAATGGCAGGAAGCTTTGATACTTTTACTTCCTGACCACAGACTTAGTAGGCAGTAGGAAGAGTTTTCAACCCCCTGGTTGTATAATTACGGAGTCAATGTGAAATATTATGCATTTGGAGAAACCCTTCTCTAGAGCTCTTAAAGAAAGGAAGGTAAAGCCAAGTTTATGGGAAGCATGAGGATGCTCAGTCCAAAGTCAAGGTAGGTGATAGCATTGGTGGCCCCTTGCAGTGCTGGGAGTCTATATGGTGGTCTAACTTCACACCCCCTATTTGTCACTGCATAGCACTCTTCACTGTCACCCCCCATTTCACTTGTTCGTGATTAAGCAACAAACGTGGTAATGGTGTTTCCCACTCTGAATTGCACTAGATTTAGTAAACGCACATGATCACACTGGTCCCATCGAAGTGACGATAGGAGTCCTCGGAGCTGTGGTCTCTGCCCTGGCTGGTTGCACCTGCTCGGTGTTCTGCTCAGATCATACAAGATGGAGAGAGCAGAGACACCGTCAGAGAGAGGCTTCTATTGGCTGCAGTGTGACACTGTAGACTTGCCAGAAAGGGCTCTCTTTGGACACACTACTTGCCACTCAGAAGCAAATGGGCTGCTGCCTCATACGTTTTTGGAGTGACTGAGAGAACTAAGATTCTGATGGACCCTTGGTCATTTTCTCTCTTCGATATTATGAATGTTCATGAATGCCCCTCAGAAGGTCACAGAAATGTCAGATCTCATTTCCTCACTTCCCCTCCCCTCCCCTCCCCTCCCCTCTCCTCCTCTCCCCTCCCCTCCCCCCCCCCCCTCCCCCCCCCTCCCCCCTCCTCTCCTTTCCTTTCCTTTCATCACTCAGGCTGGTGTGCAGTGGTACAATCATATCACACTGCAGCCTCAACCTCCTGGGCTCAAGCTATCCTCCTGTCTCTGCCTCCTAAGTAGGTGGACTACAGGCATGTACCACAACGCCAACTAATTTTTTTTTTTTTTTTTTTAAGTGAGCCAGGGTCTCACTTTGTTGCTCAGGCTGGTCTCAAACTCCTGGGCTCAAGCAATCCTCCCACTTTAGCCTCCCCAAAAGCTTAGATCAAAAGTATCAGCCTCTTCACCTGGCCAGGCCAGGTCTCATTTTCATAGTAGTCACTGGTAATTAGGTAAATGTGCTGCAGATAATCCTTTGGCCTGTGTTTTGGAGGGACCTTTTTGTTTTTTAATTGTTTCTTTGAATTTTGCACAAAGAAGGATTGCATGGGCTCCCTCCATTTTTAACTTATCATTTGCATCCTTTTTTATGGTAAGTTTTAAGACTACTGAAGAAAGCAGCTCCAGCAAAGAGCCTCATAAAGGCCAATTTTCAGTTTCTCCCTTGTGGACTCTGTGTGTTTATGACGGTCAGAAGAAGACAGACTCTCATTTAAAACTATTCTCTCTTCAGAGCAATTATAAAGTGGCCCCATCATAGATGAACTTGACCCCTTTTAATTGCTGGTTAGATTGCTTCTTTTTTCTGTCCCTGTTGTGAACAGGACTGCAGTGACCATCCTTGTATCTGTGCATGTGGGAATGAATCTGAAGGACAAATTTCTAGAACGTCAAATTGGATTGCTAGTTTTGGAAGGTATTGCCCAAATTTTTTCTCAAAAACACTCAGTTTATTCTATTGATATGAATGTTGCAGGGGATATTACGGTACATTCAGATAATGCAGTTTACTATGGTGATGCCAATGTGTGAAATACACTCGACGTGTGGGTAGGGTCACATGACGAAGTTATATTTAGTAAACAAGCTACAGGCAGTATAGTTAGTATGATCCCATTTATTTTGTTTTATTTTCTAACAATTTCTAGTGATACTTTATTTTGGTTCTTGCTTTTCTAAACTATTAACCATGAACATATAACTATTTAAAACTTATACTGGGTTTGGTGGGTCACGTCTGAAATCCCAGATTACACATGTGTAATCCCACCTTGGAAGCCAAGGCAGGAGGATCACTTGAGGCCAGGAGTTTGAGACCAGCCTGGCCAACATGGTCAAACCCGATCTCTACTAATAATACAAAAATTAGCTGCACATGGTGGTACACATCTGTAACTCCAGCTACTTAGGAGGCTGAGGCAGGAGAACTGGAACCCAATGGTGGAGGCTGCAGTGAATGGCGATCACACCACTGCACTCCAGCCTAGGTGACAGAGCAAGGCTCTGTCTCAAAAAAAAAAAAAAAAAAAAAAAAGTATTATTCATTAAATGCATGTTCATGCTTGCTTAACCAACAGTATGGTCTTTGGCTTAGTCTCATAGCCTCTCTGACCCGTATTTTCTTTTTCTTTTTCAAATGCCCATTTCATTATGAAACTCTTTTAACTTTTAAGTTCAGGGGTATATGTGCAGGTTTGTTACATATATAAACTTGCGTCATGGGGCTTTGTTGTACAGATTATTTCATCACCCAGGTATTATTTTATTTTCATTTTCATTTTTTAAATTTCTTTTTAGTGGCGGGGTCTGTGTTGTCCAGGCTGGTCTGTAACTCCTGGTTTCAAGCAATCCTCTCGCCTCTGTCTCCCCAAGTGTTGGGATTATAGGCATGAGCTGCTGCACTCAGCCCACCATTTGTTTTTAAAAGGGTGGATCCTATTTGTATAAAAAGGCATGTGCATTTTCTGCGCACTTGTCTACGTATTAGAAATTTCCAGACTGGGCGCCGTGACTCAGGCTTGTAAGCCCAGCACTTTGGGAGGCCGAAGAGTCACGAGGTCGAGAGATGGAGACCATCCTGGCTAACATGGGGGAAACCCCGTCTCTACTAAAAATACAAAAACAAAATTAGCCTGGAGTGGTGGCGGGCGCCTGTAGTCCCAGCTATTCCAGAGGCTGAGGCAGGAGAATGGCGTGAACCCGGGAGGCGGAGCTTGCATTGAGCTGAGATTGCGCCACTGCACTCCAGCCTGGGCGACAGAGTGAGGCTCCATCTTAAAGAAACAAAATTTCTAGAATGAGGTCCAATAAATCAGAGAGAGGGACTAGAAGACTAATGAGGATAGAAGCTTTTATTCTTAACGCCTATATTTTGCAACCATATATATTTTCATCATATGCATATAATATTTTAACATTTCAAAACAAGTTTAAAACAGAAATGGTTGCCCTGGAATATGGCCCGTGTTCTTTCAAGGGAGACCAGCAGTTTCTACATGGGCTGAGATGGTACCTTCATCTTACACACCCACGCAGGAGTGCATTTGTGCTTTAATGTGGTTGTCCCCTGAAGAAGGAAGCAGCTCTCTTTATTTTCCCCCTTTGCTTTATAGGATCAGTCACTTCTTGGGGCATTAGTAGTTTCATTTCTAGCAGCATCTTCCCTTGGCAAGAGGAATCCCAGATAGGACCTCACCTGTCTAAACAAACGCTGTTTGGGGTCCTAACCGTCAGATGTTTGGTTCAAATATGTTTAAGTTGCCTGGAATTATCAACAAAAGAAGTAAATGTATTGTAGGTCAGGGCATCTTTTGACTCATTGTATAAAACGTTCACTTTAAATTTATACCGAAATGTCCTTTAGGCTGGGCGCAGAGGCTCACGCCTGTAATCCCAGCACTTTGGGAGGCCAAGGCGGGTGGATCACCTGAGGTCAGGAATTCAAGACCAGCCTGGCCAACATGGTGAAATCCTGTCTCTACTAAAAATACAAAAATTAGCCGGACATGGTGGCGGGTGCCTATAATCCCAGCTACTAGGGGGGCTGAGACAGGAGAATCACTTGAACTCGGGAGGTGGAGGTTGCAGTGAGCCGAGATCACGCCACTACTCTCCAGCCTGGGCAACAGAGCGAGACTCCATCTCAAAGAAAAAAAAAAAAAGTTCTTTATACCTAAACCTTACCTCTTCCTAATTTGCTGAGGGTTCATTTTAGATAAAAGGTATTTAGGTTTTCATATTAAGTTTGTAGCTGTATAGCTATGATTGAGTTTCCTAAATGAAAAAAAATAC
The DNA here is from genome assembly GCF_002776525.5 of Piliocolobus tephrosceles. Taxonomy (NCBI): domain Eukaryota; kingdom Metazoa; phylum Chordata; class Mammalia; order Primates; family Cercopithecidae; genus Piliocolobus; species Piliocolobus tephrosceles. The sequence goes on along the minus strand of NC_045442.1, from coordinate 107,118,761 downwards.
TGTTTTAATGTACAGACTATTTAGATTTGAAAAGACTATGAGAGATTTTTCTTTTATAGCAAGGCAAATCAAGAATAGAAGGCACACTGCCAGAGGGATGTCTTTTGAAAGAAAAGAAACACCATTTTTTATACTCTCAAATCACTGAAGAAAGCTTTAGACATAATTTCAAACTTTAACTCCTGTTTAATTCAGATGCACAGAATGCATTAAAACCACAAATGTAGTGGATGTGATTTATACGTTCTCTTAGCACAAATCAGAACCTATCTTCACTGTAATTAGACTTTTCTTCCTTTCTCCTTCTCAAAAGCCACTTTTAAAACCTTATGTTTTCCCTGGACATATTTTCTTTACTTCATAAAATAGCTCAGTTCTGCAACTAACTGCAAATATTTGCAAAAGGGAACAAATGGAAAATAAGTGTCCCCTAATGCAATGTTTGGTGAAGAAACATATGTCTGACATTAGTTGGTTAACCTGAAAAATAATAAGAAACAACTCTACTTAGAGGAAAGAGGGTAGAATTGAGGCTGTACTGTGCAAATCAAGAGAAAGCTATAATTTACGCAATTTTTATTAAAGAGAATACAATTGCTGTAGGCTTGGGGTGGTGCTAGGTCGTGTTTAAGCCTAATTGAGCTTTTTCTATATCATTAGAAAAATGGGCCAAGTTTCCTGTATTACAGAGTAAATACAACATTTTCTTCCTGCAAATATTAAATACCACTGGCCTTTTAAGACATATACATCCAAATCTCAAATGTCTTTATGCATGCCAATGCAATACAATAAAAATATTGCCTATACACTCAAATCACTGCAAGTAAGCCTTAGAATCCCCACGGTATTATTACTTACTATGTCTCAGAAACTTTCACACACATTATTTCAAATATAGTTCTCCCAAAAAAACCCTACGGAGAGATACTTATAAACCAAGGCTGAGACTAGCCTAGACAGTTGATTCTTTAGGCAACAGGAGTAGAGATTTGAACCCAGCTATTGTGACTCAAGCAAGCCTAGGGCATGTTTCTGAGATCCCTAAGGTGTGCACTGTGAAACCGGTGGCTTATTTTATGGGTTGGATTTCCAAACATGACGATCACAATTGTGCCAGGAATCAGTGATTGACTTCTTGCCTCCACAGCCTGAAGTTCTCTGCACCTCCTAACTTTTTGCCATTTCAGTGATGCACCAAAGGGTGGAGGTGAAGAACGTCAGTTTTGCTGCTTGTTGGCAGTACTCTCAAAAAGGCGTGGGGAGGGAAAGGTGTAACTCACCCCTGAAGTCAAGCCTGGAGATTACTTGTCAGGAATGTCAGAAGCATTTGTTAAGCAACCTTCTTCCTGGCATTATAAGAAGAAAGCCACATACATAGATCAAATCCCTTCCTTCAGAAACTTGTACTCTGTGAACAGACCCTTGGAATTCAGCCCAGAAAAAGAATACGTGGTGGTTCATAGAACTTGGTTCACAAAAGGGGGCTGCCCACGCATTTTGCACAATGACTCCCAAACACACACAATGCGCATTGGCAACAATTTTCTGTGTGTTTGCGAAAGTGCTTACGGGAATTGAAGGAACACATTTGGCAACTTTTTTTTTCTCTTTTTTTGAAATGGGGTCTCTGTCTGTCGCCCAGGCCGGAGTGCAGTGGCGCAATCTCAGCTCACTGCAACCTCCGCCTCCCAGTTCAAGTGATTCTCCTGCCTCGGCCTCTGGAGTAACTGGGACTACAGGCACCTGCTACCACGCCTGGCTAATTTTTGGGGGTTTTTTGTTTTTTTGTTTTTTATTTTTATTATTTTGTATTTTTAGTAGAGATGAGGTTTCACCATATTGTTCAGGCTGGTCTTGAACTCCTGATCTTGTGATTTGACCCCCTCAGCCTCCGAAAATGCTGAGATTACAGGCATGAGCCACTGTGCCTAGTCACATTTGGCAACTTTCATTGGTCAATGATTGATGCAGGCCAGAATAAGAATAGATCAGGCTGGGTGCAGTGGCTTACACCTGTAATCTCAGTACTTAAGGAGGCAGAAGAGAGCAGATTGCTTGAGACCAGGAATCTGAGACCAGCCTGAGCAACACAGGAAGACCCTGTCTTCACAAAAAAATATAAAAAATTAGGCCAGGTCCTATGGCTCACACGTGTAAATCACAGAACTTTGGGATGCTGAGGCGGGTGGATCACCTGAGGTCAGGGGTTCGAGACCAGCCTGGGCAACATGATGAAACCCGTGTCTACTAAAAATATGAAAAACAGTTGGGCATGGTGGTGCAGCTCTCAGGAGGCTGAGGCATGAGAATCACTTGAACCCAGGAGGTGGAGGTTGCAGTGAGCCGAGATCGTACCACTGCACTCCAGCCTGGGTGACAGAGTGAGACTCTGTCTCAAAAAAGTAAAATAAAATAAAATAAAAATAAAAATTTAGCCTGATGTGGTGGCACGTGCGTGTAGTCCCAGCTATGCGGGAAGCTAAGATGGGAGGATCCCTTGAGCTTGGGAGGTCAAGGCTGCAGTGAGCTGTGACTGTGCTACTGCGTTCTAGCCTAAGAAACAGAAAGACCCTGTCTCAAAAAAACAAGAAAAAAAGAAAAAAAAAAAAAAACAGATCAGAGACCCTGGCCTAGGGTAGGTTCTCCAGAAAGGCCTGCACAATGGAGTTTTCATGTCAAAAATTTCTTACATCCTAATTTAAAAAATCAGATGATCAGGAAACATTGAGTTCCGATTCCTTTGTTACAACCTCCACTAAAGCTAAGTAACAGCTGCTGTATTAAGATGGGACTCCCCCTCTCCATCCCACACCTGCCTCCCTTACATGCCTAACTCCTGTTGTAAATAGGGACCCTAATCTGTTTTTGTAGTCCCTTTCCTAGGGGCACTGTGGGGAGGTAGGAGGAATTTCACCTTTGTTGTTGGACAGACTTAGATTTGAGAACTGGTTCTACCACTTACTGTTTGTGTGGTCGGGGGCAAGTCACTTGGTCCAAGTAAGCTTCTGCATCTGTTAAAAAAATAAAATAAAAAAACTGGCAGGGAGCAAGAATTCCTGCCTAGCAAAGTGGTTTGCAGATCAGAGACAGTGTGTGAGAAGTAATGAACCCAGCACCTGGCATGTAGTAAATGTTCAGGACATGGTAGCGACAATAAGGGAGACATCTCACAAAACATTTTGTGAGAAAGGATCAGTTTCCCTCTAGTCAATGTCTTAAATATTCATAGGTTGTTCATGGTGGGAGCTGCTCCATCATCCTAGTTGTATGGAGAAGGAATCTGAAGCTGGAGGAATTGTCTGGTTCAAGATTACTTAGTTGAAGGCAAACAGGTTCATAACCAGTGGCTCTTCACTATCCCACAAAAAGGCCTCAGATTATAATTTTGAAGATTAAGTATATGAAACTGCTATTTGAGTGATTAAGTGTAAGCATCAGATCATTTTGAGCTGGCGAGATGGCTCACACCTGGAATTCCAGCACTTCGGGAGGCCCATGAGGGAGGATCGCTTGAGCCCAGGAGTTCAAGACCAACCTAGGCAACATTGTGAGAGCCTGTCTCTACAAAAAATAAAAAAAATTAGCCAGGCATGCTGGCACACACCTGTGGTCCTAGCTACTCTGGAGACCGAGGCCAAAGGATTGCTTGAGGCTGGGAGGTTGAGCCTGCAATGAACTCTGATTGCGCCACTGTGCCGCAGGCTGGGCGACGGCAAGACGCTGTGTCCAAAAAAAAAAAAAAAAAAGAGAGATAATTCTGATTAGCACAAAGATGGGACAGCTACATGTGATCAGATTTGGAAAAAAAAATAACCATACATTCATTCATTTACTCGGCACTGATTGAGTCTAGTTTGGACAGATTTTGCCCTAGTCTCTGGGATGACAGCAAGAGGCAAAACTGACAGACACTCGCTGCCTGCATAGAGCTCAGAATGTAATGGTGGGAAGGCAGAGGAGAAAACAGATATACAGATAATTTTAGATGGAGATACCTGCCATGAAGGAAGTAGAGGAAGGCCAGGTGCAGTGGCTCATGCTTGTAATCCCAGCACTTTGGGAGGCTGAGGCAGAAAGATCGATTGAGCCCGTGAGTTTGAGACCAGCCTGGGTAATATAGCAAGACCCAGCCTCTTCAAATAATTTAAAAAAAAGAAAGAAAGAAAGAGAGAGAGAGAGAGAGAAAGAAGGAAGGAAGGAAGGAAGGAAGGAAGGAAGGAAGGAAGGAAGGAA
>NC_045442.1:107067570-107114515 GCF_002776525.5 Piliocolobus tephrosceles | reverse complement strand
GAAGGAAGGAAGGAAGGAAGGAAGGAAGGAAGGAAGGAAGGAAGGAAGGAAGGAAGAAAAAGAAAGAAAGAAATAGGATTACGTGAAAAGGAGCCAGCCTTGCAAACAGCTAGGCAAAGAGTGAGCGAGAGTTTCTTGGGAAGAGGTGCATACAGCAAGTGCTGAGACCTAGAGGAAGGAAGGGGCTTGTCTGCTGAAGGACCTAGGTGTCCTGGGAGAGGTGGCCAGAGGCTTAGTAAGCTGCAATCAGGATTTTAATCTTAATATAGTGCTGAGGGTTTTAAGCAGAAGAGTGATAGAGTTACCTTTTGTGCAAGCACTATTTTTCATGGAAGCCCCCTTTCAGTGGGGACCGCTAATTAAGCTGTCCTTCTATCTCTGTGACTGTCTCCAAGAAGCACTGTGGAACTCCAGGGTGCTACATAGCTCACCACGGTGACCCCCAATCCAGGCCACTTACAGAAGCTTAAAGATCTGTGATTTGCTCATCCAGGCTCCCATGCCAAGTGTTCTTGTCACTAACTCAAAAGTCAAATGCTGGTATTTCTGTTCTTGCTTCCTTGATTGTTTGTTTACCAGTTCTCAACGTCTTCAGTGTCCACTTGGTTACTAAAATGTTTCCTCCTTAGCCCGGTGTGTAGACACGTGCCTGTAATCCCAGCTACTCAAGAGGCTGAGGCAGAAGAATCTCTTGAACCTGTGAGGTAGAGATTGAAGTGAGCCAAGATTTCACCACTGCAATACAGCCTGGGCAACAGAGCGGGACTCTGTCTCAAAAAAAAAAAAAAAAAAAAGAAAGAAAACAGAAAGAAAAAGTATCCCGGCATGGTGGTACTCACCTGTAGTCCCAGCTGCTCAGGAGATTGAAGCGGGAGGATCACTTGAGCCCAGGAGGTTGAGGCTGCAGTGAGCCATGATCACTGCACTCCAGCCTGGGTGACAGAATAAGACTCTGTCTCAAAAAGAATATAAAAATAATAAAAATAAAATAAAATGTTTCCTCTTGATCACAAAAGAAAAAGGATATATATAGGTCGATGCAATCATGTCTGAAGCAGGATACGTGTGTCATGCATCCTTGAGTTTGGGTTACCTCAATGACATGATCATTTACCTAATCTTTTTCATCTGCTCTCAATTGCAAAGAAAGAAACCATTGATTATATTGAAAGATGCTGACTTGTAAGCTTCTCCCCTCTCCTGGCTCAGGTCAGTCGCTCAGAATGCACCCAGCAAAGATTGGCTGAACAAAGTTGGGGAGATATTGTGAGTCCCACTGATGCCCTTAACACTGGGCATTGTTCAACTTGGGGTCATTCGTGAAAATGATGGGAATGCAACTTCCTCACTTTACAGGTGAGAAAACAGCCTCAGAGAAGTGTTGGGATGTGGGATATGAGTTGGTCTCGTAGCCTGTGAGTGCCAGAGCCAGCTGGAATCCAAGTTTCTGACTCGCAGTGAATCTTATCTAGCAGGATGCATTCTTCAGAGGCCATGTGTTGAGAGCAGTCAATTGGGGTGAGGGCTGCAGGCCATACCTTCAGGAAATGGGGGGCATGTCCTCTGGGTGGTTCCTAACCATTTGGATGTTACAGCCCTACCTCTCCTTATTCTGTTCTTCTAGAATTTCCAACCTGCCGTGCTTTTAAGGCAGATATGGCCACAAATGAAGCGTATTCACGTGACTGTGCTGCCTTTCCGGATGAAACAATTTGACCACACACTGGTGTGGAGACAGTTGGCAATTTGGGCTTTGCCACGTGGTGGGAATGACACGATAAATATATTTTGATATGAATTAAGTAAAGATCTGTCTCTAATTTTAGGCTGTATGTGAACATTAACTGCCCAGTGAATATTGGGGAACTATAAATGTCTCCGTCCAACTCTGTTCAACTCTAATTTTTTTTTTTTTTTTTGAGACGGAGTCTCTCTCTGTCATCCAGGCTGGAGTGCAATGATGTGATCTCGGCTCACAGCAACCTCTGCCTCCTGGATTCAAGTGATTTTCCTGCTTCAGCCTCCCAAGTAGCTGGGATTACAGGAGCCCGCCACCATGCCCAGCTAATTTTTGTATTTTTTAGTAGAGGCGGGGTTTCACCATGTTGGCCAGGCTGGTCTTGAACTCCTGACCTCAAGCCATCCAGCTCCCTCGGCCTCCCAAAGTGCTAGGATTACAGGCATGAGCCACCACACCCAGCCTCTAATTTTCTTTAAAGACTGCCACTGGGTGGAACCCATTTGGCCCAGTGAGATCTACGGAAAAGAGACCCATTCTTGCCCTCATTTTTGGTGTCCACATCCGGATTTACCTAAACCCCACCCAGGCTACATTTGCATAGTAATGAAAAACCGGTATTTTCTAGCTGTGAATCACACTTTAAATCCTGAGCGGCTGTCTGTCGGGGGTGCGTCAGGCCTGCTTGCTGGGAGAATGGGCGAGCTGGTCTTGGAGCGGGCGGGTCCCGCCACCCGTGAGCTCAGCACTCGACTGCTCCCAGAACATTAAAGGTCTGGCTGATGTCCCATGCCACATCTGGACATGAAGACCCATGTCTGCCCTTCTGTAGAAGGGCCAAGGAAGAAAGGAGGCGTCACCTGTTTCTGCTGTGGGGGGCCCTTCCGAGCAGCAGACAGGAGCAAGGTACAGGAGTGGCCTGATTTGGGGGGGTTCCCTGCCCTCCCTGGGGTCCCTACACTGCTGTGTGATATGTTTCTAACTACCTGGACAGCTCACCCAAGAGTGAATAGTTCCCAGTCATTTCTTGCTGAGTATAAGCCAAAGAGGGCCGGGGGCCAACTTGGTTTCTTCTAAGTGAAATTATGCTTCTCAAGCAGAGAATGATTGCTCGCAGCAGTTAAACCTTGTTTAATGGTAATTAAATTGCTTTTCTTCACTTTGAAAAATCTCTTAATTTTCTGTACAAAGGCAGGAAGCATTTTTCTTTGATTCTACAGGATGTTTCTAGGTATGGTGTAATCAGTTCATCTTACCTTGCCGGCCTCTGAAAGAATGAGTGTGTGGGATCAGATTTGGAAATGCCTCAAAGGTTAGAAAGCCGAGTGCTGCTGATTAACTCAAGCTCAGGTGTCCAAAAAAACCAAAAAACAAAACAAAAAAAGCAAAACCTGCTTTTCTCCTCACTTCTGCCTCTGGTTCTGCCTCAATCCTTTGCTTAGGAGTTTCTTAAAGTAGGCACAGTTGCCTGCGGGGCTGGTGTGTCTCACCTTTGCAAAGTGCAGATGAGGTCTGGCATGTCCCATCTTGTTCCTGCGTGACTACAACTCTGCACACAGCCATTGTTAATCTGGCTTGGAGCCCACAGTGGCTGGAGTGGAGGGAGTAGAGACCTCAGTTCTTCCTAGTGCTTGAGAAGTTAACCAACTGTCTTTCCCGTGAGGAAAATGGTTTGGGACTGTAGAAGTGGAGAAGAGACTTTGCCGAAGCCCATAGCAAATAAAAAGCAAACCCTCAAGAATGAAAATCCTGGCCCTGGAATGAGTGCAGGTGATAAGCCTTGGTATCTGATGCCTCATTCCCTGTCTCTGCCTTCCCACTGCCTGAGTTAAGATGTCCTGGAAAAAAACCTTGGGAAAAAAGAGCACAGTCCCCACATTTGAAGTCGAAATAGAATGAAGGAGAAAATGTGATTTTCCTGAAGGAACAGAACCAACTCTGGTTTTCAAAAGCCTTAGTTTTACATTTTAGTAGAAACTGTTTGCAGTAGGAGGATTTGCTGTGTGTGTGTGTGTGTATGTGTATGTGTGTGTGTCTGCGTGTCTGTCTGCTTTGCCTTATTTTGGTTCTGACCATACCACTGCTATCTCAGTCTTAGAGATTTTGTGGCCCAGAGTATTTTGTTCAGACGTCTTTGTGTTGAGGTGATATTGAGCCAGCAGCCAAAGAAATGCATGGCCAAGATACGGAATATTTTCTCAACAGAGAATAACAACAGAGTGGGACGCATCATAAGGTCATAGGTCAGTGAAAACAGCTGCTAGCTATTTATATGGAGGAGAGAAGGAAGGCCCAGGGAGTTGGAAAGACTGAAGGTATTTTGGACTGAGCAGAGCAAAGGGATTTGGGGACATATAAATGTGTGGAACAAGATGGTCAGGAAAACAATTTTTTGCAAAGGTAGCATGAATAGAGTGAGGTAAGGAAATCCATGGCTGTGGTACTGGTGGCCTAATGGGAAAAGGCAGTGTAATGACTTCTACATGGAGACTTCAGTTCTGCCCTTCATACCGTTGAAGAGTATTCTGTTCAGAGAGGCTCTTCCGTTTCTACCTGGTTTTCTAATGGCTTTAGAAAACTTTGGTGTGTTGAGGGAATGGAAAGAAGGATATTTACTGGAGAAGTGGTTGGCAAGAAGTGCCAAGCTTATTCCTGAGAAAGGATGGAACAGCGTGGGGCGGGTGGAGGGAGGGTTGGAAGCATACTCTGAATTCCCCTGAGGCCCACACGTGTTCACCAGACGTCTGCAGGGAGCCCAGATCAGATGTGGGGCCCTTCCCCTTTCTTTCTTTTTTTCTCTTAGATCCTGGATCAAAATGGGTCCCTGATTCCCTCATCCCATCCGAAGACCCTTTTCTAGTTGCATTACCACCTAGTGAAGTCTTCTGAGTCTTGATTTGAGAATCAAAACAAACTCAGATCAAAGTCAACCTCAGGGAACCAGAGAACACAGAAAGATGTATCCAGCCTTCTCTAAATGGCAGACGAGGACACTGAGGCTGGGAAGCTCAGGTGACTTATCCAGGAGTGTGCCTGTACTTAGCCAAAGATCTGGAACTGGGACTGAGGCTTCCTGAAAACAGATTCCTGCCCAGAGTGCATGACCCTGCTTGAGAAAGCGCAGAGGGACAGTGACAAGGCGGGATAACGTAGCAGTCCCAGCGACTTGGGCACCGATCCTGATGCTTCCCCTAGGCCCCAATATTCTATTTTCTGACAAACCCAGACCTGAGTCAGGTCCTGTCACCTAACTCCTTTCTCTTCCTTCAGTGGGCCACAAAGGTGGCCACAGAAGCAGAGAGGGGTTCCCCCCAGGTACGTATTTACCAGTGCTTGTACCTTGCTCTTTTAAAAACTCTTTAGCCAGGCATGGTGGTGCATAACTATAATCCCAGCTACTTGGGAGCCTCAGGTGGGAGGTTCAGTAGAGCCCAAGAGGTCAAGGCTGCTGTGAGCCGTGATTATACCATTGCACTCCAGCCTGGGTGACAGAATGAGACCTTGTCCCCGCAAAAAACCTAACTCTGAAGAGGACTATATTACAAGTGTTATATGCCAGATTCTGGATGGAGAAAGGAAAGTGATTGTAGGCAAGAGAGTATTACAGTTGATTACTGTTGTCTCCAAACCCCAAATGCCTAGGTACACACAAACCCACAGACACACACACACTCACACACGAGTGGGACAGGATATTTGAAATCCTCACTGGCTTTGGAAATTTGAGGCTAATAGTTAGAGGAACTGAGGGGTGAATGTGAGAGAGCAAATGTGTAACAAATACACCCTGAGAATCAGGGCTCATAAGTAAGGAGTAGAGTATATTGTACCTAAATCTTACTACTAGCCTAAGCCTTCATACTAGAGCAAAACCGTGTGCAGACAGCACACAGAAGCAGTCCCGGTCACTCAGGGGCTTACCTCTTAATGAGCCCACAGCTGCCTGTTGACCTGGTGTCATCACGAAGGTGATCACTTTTTCCAGCAGGCTCTTTGTCCCTCAAAGCCCAGGGCTCAGGGGCAGCTCTTGGAAGATAAGCCACTGTTTGGTTCCAGCGAGGCACATGGAGAGAGCTTAAGCTGCTTCTACCCTGTTCAGCTGTGATGAGATTCCAGCGAAAATCAACATCGAGGGCCTCAGTGTTTGCAGGGGGCTCTGGTACGTTAGAAAAACTAGAGGGAGGGGTCTGCCTCTGTGAGCGTGTGTACTCAAGTAGGAAAGGAGAGTACAGATTTTTACAAAATAGACGTGGGCGGTTTCTTGTAGTCTTTCCTAACTGGAACCACGTTTGCCAGAGGTTACTTGGAATTACGCTAATAGGTGCTTTGTCAAAATACTTGGTGCTGGCCAGATGTGGTTCACATCTGTAACTTCAGTGCTTTGGGAGGCTGAGTTGGGAGGATTGCTTGTGGCTAGGAGTGCAAAACCAGCCTAGGCAACATAGCGAGACTCTGTCTTTACAAAAACAACAAAATTAAGTGGCTGGCGTGGTATGTGCCTGTGGTCTCCACTACTCCGGAGGCTAAGGTGGGAGGATTGCTTAAGCCCTAGTGGTTGCAGATGCAATGAGCTATGATTGCATAACTGCAGTCCAGCCAGGGCAACAGAGCAAAATCTTGTGTCTAAAAAAAACAATGCTTGACGGTGAAAGCGAGTCCTACTCAGGGGTCCCTTCTAGCAAGTCCTGGAGCCTGGAACTGAACTCCATGATTCCCCTGTACCTTCCCCCTGAGAGCCTGAGCACCCTTGAAGGTGACAGACACGGGGGAACCTGTGTCCTGTGGAATCACTCCTCTCAGTCCTTCTCTACCACATAGAGAAAGGAATGGATGGGAGAGAAAAGCCAACAAACCTCCACTTCCTTCCTCCTCCCCACTGCCAGAGTTGAGATTCTTCTTTATCCTGTGAAACTGGATTCTGAAAGGCCAAACCATTCCATCTGTTGTGTTTTGGCCCAATTGCTCAAAAGAGCTCAGGTATCTCCCTTTGCAATTTCCCCATGGCTTAAAATTCAGTCCTGCGGATCTGTCTCTTGTAGGAAATGGAGGGGCTTTCCTTGTGCTTGTTTTTCTCACTCTGTAAAGAAAACATAAAGGTTTAAGTTTTCATTGTGAGGGCCTAAATTAGGAAGGAAAGATTATTTAAATCAAAGCACTCTTCATTGTAGAGTCTTAAGCTTAGATTTTGTGTGCATGCCGTGCTAGCTCAAAAAACAAAGTTGAGAGTCAGAGCTCTTTGAAGGATGAGGAAGGGGACCCGGGAATGAGCGGCTCTGCTTCTGGAAGCATGTTTTAATGTGTGTTCCTAAAAAAGGCTCTGGAAAAGTGGTTTAGGAAGCTTCTGGGCTAGGAGGGACACGGTGAAAAACAAGACACAAAGTATGTGACTCAGTTATGATCAATCGTGCCATAATCCACATTTGAATTGTATAGTAGTTAACACTATGAAAAGCACAAACATTTAAAAAGACAATTTTGAGGCCAGGCATGGTGGCTCATGCCTGTAATCCTAGCACTTTGGGAGGCTGAGTCAGAAGGATCAATTGAGTCCAGAAGCTCGAGACCAGCCTGGGCAACTTAATGAGACCTCATGTCTACAAAAAAAAAAAAAAAAAAAAAAAAAAAAAGCCAAGTGTCCTGGCACATCCCGGCTACTTGGGAGGCTGAGGCGGGAATCACTTGAGCCTAGGAGTTCGAGGCTGCAGTGAGCTATGATTGTGCCACTGCACTCCAGCTTGGGCAACAGAGTGAGATCATCTCTTAAAAAAAATGGAGAAAGATAATTTTGAGATACAACATAGCCCACTAACAGCTTCATTTAGACGGCATACCTTTTGTCTAGACTTGACAGAATTTGTTAAATACTGGAAAGTTATATTTTTTATCTTGTTTCCCCTGTTCTGTCTGTGAATAGAGATGTTTGTTCTTTACCTAGTTTATAGGACTGTCATGAGGAAAGGTGACATAATATTGGGTTCATAGTATAGGAAGCAGGGGCAAAATGTCTGTTTACAAAAGAGATCCAGTTACAGAGCTATGTGAAGTAAATACTGAATGTCAATTCTAGGTAACAATTCTCAATGTCACAGGTACCTCACATATTAATACCTCTTTGCCATTATACATATGTCCTTCTCCAAATGATGGTTCATTGCTGTAAAAGTTTGTCTTCTAAGCTGCTTATGTGGAATTTGACCCCTACCTTCCAAATTGTCTTATAGAAGTACATTGAGGCCGGATGTGGTGACTCACACCTATAATCACGGCACTCTGGGAGGCTGAGGCGGGTGGATTACTTGAGGTCAGGAGTTCGAGAAGAGCCTGGCCAACATGGTGAAACCCGCTTTCTACAAAAATTAGCTGGGCCTGGTGGTGGGCTCCTGTAATCCCAGCTACTTGGGAGGCCGAGGCAGTAGGATCGCTTGAACCTGGGAGGCGGAGGCTGCAGTGAGTCGAGATTGTGCCACTGCACTCCAGCCTGGGTGATAGAGCAAGACTCTGTCTAAGGGAAAAAAAAAAAAAAAAAAAAAAAAAAAGCATTTAATCTGGTACTGAGCTGACCTTTTGTACTCTGATTTTTTCATTGTTTAGATTGGAAATAGGTCCTGAGTTTTAATTCTGTATTTGGGACTTGGTGACTGCTTCTCTTCCAGGCTTTGATGGTTTACACAGAAGAACCCTCTGAGGAGGGAATCTGGGTGATCCTCTTGTGGGGGAAGAAAGAGGGTGAGTGATTGGGGGGTGGGCTGCCATAACCAGGACTCTGATGATAGGCACAGGATCGCTGATGACTGGGAAGAGTTGGAGGGGCTGCCATCGTCTACTTTGCATGGGAAGGACATTTGCCAGCGCTAAGCCATGGGAAAAATCTCAATTTAGATACCTGAGCTCTTCACAGCAACTGAGCCAAGAAACAGTAGACAGAGGCCGGGCGCGGTGGCTCAAGCCTGTAATCCCAGCACTTTGGGAGGCCGAGACGGGCGGATCACGAGGTCAGGAGATCGAGACCATCCTGGCTAACACGGTGAAACCCCGTCTCTACTAAAAATACAAAAAATTAGCCGGGCGAGGTGGCCGGCGCCTGTGGTCCCAGCTACTCGGGAGGCTGAGGCAGGAGAATGGCATGAACCTGGGAGGCGGAGGTTGCAGTGAGCTGAGATCCGGCCACTGCACTCCAGCCTGGGCGACAGAGCGAGACTCCGTCTCAAAAAAAAAAAAAAAAAACAGTAGACAGAATGGTTTGACCTTTTGGAATCCAGTATTTTGCATACAATGACTCAGTTTCACAGAAAACCCTTCTCAATGCTCATGTGTATATGAAAAGAAAGTTTGACCTGCAGGAATCATTGTAATGTATCAGATCCATATCACAGCTCAGTTATCCCCAAGGATTCAGGGAGGAAAAGCCAACAAAAATGAGAAAAGGAATAAAGGAATTGGGTTGTTATGGAAGAGAAAGCTAAATTGGATTTATTTTAGGCCTGGAAGGCTACGACGGGTTTCATTCAGATGTCATCCACATGTCCACAGAGAACCACACAAGGACTTCAAGGTGAAATAGTGACTGATCAAGTCTTAGGAGTCTAGGCGATCAAACATTGGCATGTGTTACCAATTAAGTAGAGAGGTTATTTCTGTTTTAGAGCAATGATTGTCTGTCTTGATGATTGTCTGTCTTTAAAAGTCAAGATTGATTGGGCGCATTGGCTCAAGCCTATAATCCCAGCACTTTGGGAGGCCGAGGCGGGTGGATCACAAGGTCAAGAGATCAAGACCATCCTGGCTAACATGGTGAAACCCGTCTCTACTAAAAGTAGAAAAAAATTAGCCGGGCGTGGTGGCGGATGCCTGTAGCCCCAGCTACTTGGGGGGCTGAGGCAGGAGAATGGCATGAACCCGGGAGGCGGAGCTTACAGTGAGCCAAGATCACACCACTGCACTCCAGCCTGGGCAACAGAGCAAGACTCTGTCTCCAAAGAAAAAAAAAAACAAAAGAGTTAATATTTGTGGGAGTCTCAATTTAAGGGGCTAGGTAAATTGGAAGTTCCATCTGAGGTTTCTTTCAAGATAAAATGCCTTATAAAAGTATTGTAAGTCAGCCTGGCCAACATGGTGAAACCTCATCTCTACTAAAAATACAAACAAGTTAGCTGGGCATGGTGGTGGCTCATACCTGTAATGCCAGCTACTTGGGAGGCTGTGGTAGAAGGACTGTGTGAACCTGGGAGGTGGAGGCTGCAGTGAGCCATGATCACACCACTGCACTCCAGCCTGGGTGACAGAGCGAGACCCTGTCTCAAAAAAAAAAAAAGAAAGAAAGAAAAGTATTGTAAGTCACTTCAGTATTAGGGATGAGGGCCAAAGTCCACTCATGTATAAAAATACCCCTCAGAGGAAGACTTCTGTGTGTGTCTCATGCACCACTTTATGCTGTCTCTGAGGTTGTTCATTTCAGTGTTCCTGCTTTTCTGTTCCACACTTGGGCTGATACCGGAGAGTGTAGATTGCCTGCAGGGCTTCATCCCCTTTTCTCTTTGTATTTAAATACACATGGAAGATTAGCAACTATGCATGAACTTTCCAGTTGTAATTCCTTAATAATGAGTACTGCTACTCTTTGTTGGTAGCTGAGGGAAGTGTCTGTATGGAGGTGGCTTAGAATTGAAAATGTGCAAAATTCTGGGCTGTTTCATGGGGGCTGGGGGGGAGGCTTGGAAATGAAGGCTTGGGTCATTCCCTTGTGCTTAGTTCTTGCAGGACACTCTTGCAACACCATGTTGTTGTGTTATCATCTGCCTGGGTTTCATCCCCAGGACAGAATGGCATGAATGGTGTCTTCAGTGTCTCACAGAAGGAACACTGGGTTCTTGAGTGCCTGCCATCTCTGTCTCATCTTGACTCCCCAAAGGACATTTTAACCTCTCAATGCCTTGTTTTGCAGTCAAAGATATATTATCTATTTGTCTCCCCTATGTGTTCTTGGAGATTAACCGCTAAGCATTTTGCTTTTTAGGTGTGAGGGACTGTTTCCTTCTAAGACTGGCAGTGTTTCTGACTAACTTTATCCAGGTGAATGGGGTTGTGTCTCTATTTCATGTTATGAGATGCCGCTAACATTTTTATTATGAAAATAATTTTTGTGTCCATTGAAAAGGTTTGGGGGAGTATTTAAGTTTTATAGGGTAATTATAGATACTCTATCAATCATATATTCTATCTTTTAAATTTTTTTCTTGAGACAGAGTCTCACGCTGTGTCACCTAGGCTGGAGTGCAGTGGTGCGATCTTGGCTCACTGCAACCTCTGCCTCCCGGGTTGAAGTGCTTCTCCTGCCTTAGCCTCCCGAGTAGCTGGGACTACAGGCACATGCCACCATACCGAGCTATTTTTTGTATTTTTAGTAGAGATGGAGTTTCGCCATATTGGCCAGGCTGGTATCGAATTCCTGTCCTCAGGTGATCTGCTTCCTTTCCTCTAAAGGCCTCACAAAGTGCTGGGATTACAGGTGTGAGCCACTTCTCCCGGCCCATCACACACTCTAAATCCATACAACGAGTGCAGCAAGACTTTTCTTTCTGTGTTTTGTGGCAAGTAAGTTGGCAGAACACATTATCAAATAAAGGTCAAAACTGTGTTCAGAGAGCTGGACGTTCCTTCTTTTCCTGTTTTTGTTGTATGTCTGAGACATGCAGAGGGACAGACAAAAAGATGCAATTAAAAAAGAACTGCCAGAGAACACATACCAAAATGGAAATTTGGGAAGGGGATGGACAAGATGAGACAAAGCAGACAGGCTCAGATTTTGTCATATCGACACAGTTGTGTAAGCAGATGAAAGGGGAAGTCTGTGATAATGTGTCGGACAAGTAAGACCAGCTTTAGAGTTTAAAAAAAAAAAGAAGAGGAAAAAGAAAAGAAAAAGCACACACACACAGAGGTGCACAGAACATTCCAGGAAACCATTGAACTGTGAGTGATAACATGTTTCCTTCTTTTCCTTCAAAGATTTGTTTTAGAGGATAGCCGGGATAAGAACTTGTGCTGAAAAAACAATGCAAGGGATTTGTAAAGAACCAGGAAAATGAATGATCTGACAGGCAATTTGTTACCACCATTTTTTTCAGTTAATTTAACCTAAACTTACTTATTTTTGTGGTGGTCTTCTCTCTCTCTTTCTTTCTTTCTTTCTTTCTTTCTTTCTTTCTTTCTTTCTTTCTCTCTTTCTCCTCTCTCTTTCTCTCTCTCTTTCTCCCTTTCTCTCCTTCTCCCTCTTTCTTTTCTCCTCTCTCTTTCTCATTCTCTCTCTGTCTCCCTTTCTCGCTTTCTCTCTCTCTCTCTTTCTTTCTCTCTCTCTCTCTGTCTGTCTGTCTTTCATTCTGTTTCTCCCTTTCTTGTCTCACTCTGTTGCCCTGGCTGGAGTACAATGGCACAATCACAGCTCACTGCAGCCTCGACTTCCTGGGCTCAGATGATCCTCCCACCTTAACCTCTTGAGTAGCGGGGACTACAAGTGTGTGCCACTACCTACCATACCTGGCCAAATTTTTGTTGTTATTTTGAGGAGACCAGGTTTTACCATGTTACCCAGGCTGGTCTCAAACTCGTGGGCTCAAGCAATCCACGCACCTTGGCCACCCAAAGTGATGAGTGCTTAAGATTACAGGTATGAGCCTCTGTGCCCAGCTTGGATATTTCAAAGACTTTAGCCATGGCCTTCATGTTTATCTGGACTTGAAGGCTTCATACCTTCGACCATAGATGATGCTTAAATTGGTCTTTCACGTGGTTTCAGATCCACCAACATTTTAATTAGGTCAAATAACAATTGTCTTCATAATGCCACCATGTATGTATGTAGTCCTTTGGAGACTATTTTAACATCCTTTATAGCTGACAACACTGTGACTTTCATCCTCCTCTTAGCTCTTGTGCCTTAATCCCACAGCATGTACTGCCCTATAGAGAAATAGTCCCCCTTCCTGTTCGCTTGCTTTCTTAGCTTTGTCTGTATCCCAAGACAGTATCTGAACAAAGGCTCTTCATTCTTGGTGCAACTCAGAGTTGGAAGAGTCAAGGGTGAAGGGGCGTTGGGCAGCCGGCCATAGCTGTCTTCTTCCTCTTTTAATGTCTTTGTCTCTCCCGTCTTCACGTGGACATTTTCACTCTCCTTCTTCTCTTTTTCCTCCCTTCACTGAAAAAATAGAATAACTGTTCTGAACCGGGCATTATGCTAGATGATAGATGTACACGGTTCAGCAAGATGGGCAAGGTTTCCATCTTCATGTGTATTAACATTTGAAGGGAATAAAACTTTAAAATAAATAGTTCTGAGGGTGGCGAGTCACAAGAAAAGAAAAGGAATGTTTAGCAAGGGGAACTGACATAGTGTAGAGGTGGGATGAGGAGTCAGCAAAGTCTGAGTAAGTAAATTCAGAGATAAGTGAAAGAACTACGCTCTAGATTTCCCTTTAGAGGAAAGGGAGGGGAAAGAAAGAAAATTCCAAAGAGAAAAGGGCAGAAAGATACTTTGTTTTATACAGAACACTGGAAACCACAGTGTAATCAACGTCAAGTTTGTGTATCTGCAAAGACTGATTTTTTTTTTTTTTTTTTTTTTTTTTTTGAGACGGAGTTTCGCTCTGTCGCCCAGGTTGGAGTGCAATGGCACAATCTTAGTTTACTGCAACCTCCACCTCCCAGGTTCAAGCAATTCTCCTGCCTCAGCCTCCTGAGTAGCTAGGATTACAGACATGCACCACCACACCCGGCTAATTTTTGTATTTTTAGTGGAGACAGAGTTTCACCATGTTGACCAGGCTGGTCTCAAACTCCTGACCTCAGGTGATCCACCCGCCTCAGCCTCCCAAAGTGCTGGGATTACAGGCATGAGCCACCACACCTGGCCTAAAGGCTGATCATATTTTATCGGTTGTCCAAATACTTCATCTTTTCTCCTTCCCTGATACCATTGCATTCAACCGTGGTGCTGAGAGGTTAAGTCAGCTGGACTTCCTGAGTCCAGTGGGGACTTGGATAACTTTTCTGTCTTACAAGAGGATTGTAAAATGCACCAATCAGCACTCTGTAGTTAGGACTGTAAAACGCATCAATCAGCACTCTGTAGCTAGCAAGAGGATTGTAAAATGCACCAATTACTGCTCTATAAAATGCACCAATCAGCGCTCTGTAAAAGACACCTATCAACACTCTGTAAAACGCACCAGTCAGCAGGAGTCTAAAAGTAGCCAGTTGCAGGGAGGATTGAAAAAAGTGCATTCTGATAGGACAGAAATGGAATATGGGAGGGGACAAATAAGAGAATAAAAGCTGGCCACCCCAGCCAGCAGTGGCAACCTGCTGGGTCCCCTTCCACTATGTGGAAGCTTTGTCCTTTGCTTTTCACAATAAATCCTTGCTACTGCTCACTCTTTGGGTCTGTGCCATCTTTAAAAGCTGTAACACTCACTGCGAAGGTCCGCGGCTTCATTCCTGAAGTCAGCCAGACCACGAACCCACCAGAAGGAACCGACTCCGGACACAGTGCCACCTACCCACATCTTCCCCTATGGCTAGATGGCAGGAATCCACAAACACCTGCCAGGATAGTATTGTGATCATGTTACCAGGTATAATTGGAGGTGAGGAGTTTGGAGTAGAAATTTGTCTGTTTTTATAATAACAAGGTTGAATTATTTATAGATTTGTGACTTTCCTCTTCTCCATAAATATGATTAATTTTATTAGGCATCTATTCCTAAGAGCCAGGAATTCATGTAGCTGCTGGGAAGATGAAGATTGATAAAGACCACTTGTGGTCTCTCAAGGAGTCTGTTGGCAGAGACTCGCATACATAAAACAAATGGAATAAATATTCTGTCAGGAATATGGGTAAGGTCTTATAGGAACCCAGAAGAGGAAAGAGTTCTCCCAAGGTAAGGGAACCTAGAAAAAGTTACAAAACAGAAAAAGCTATCTATCTATATCTGAATCTGTATCTATATATCTATACCTATATCTATAGAGATGGGATCTTGCCATGTTGCCCAGGCTGGTCTTGAACTCCTGGCCTCAAGTGATCTTCCCTTCTCAGCCTCCCAAAGAGCTGGGATTACAGGCATAAGCCACCATGCCTGGCCCCAAGAAGAGATCTTTGAGTTGATCCTAAGAGAACGACAGACTGCTGAAAAAGCTAAATGGACTTTATTTTAGAGAGTCCCATTCTTTTTGTATTTTGTAGTTAATGCTCAATGTGAGTAATCATGCTTTAGAAAGGGAAAGCACCAATCAAAATAAGCCTGTTTTCTTTTCACCTAGGCATGGTACTTGGTATGAGTTGGCCTAGAAACAACTTCATGTTCTACTCACATGGCTGCATGGTTTGCCTAAGAGTACTCAATAGATGGAATATTGAAATTTGGGTGTGGATTAAATTTTCATAAATCAAATTTCGTTTCCCATTTTCTTACACCTAATTAAAGAGATGGTGTGCCTTCTAATTACCCTGTAATTGGCAGTGGTAACTGGCCCTTTAACTCTGTTTCCCTGCCCTGCAGCTCCTGTCTCCAGCAGTTAGTTCATCATCTGCACACTAACAGTAAGCTACGTGGGCAGGCACTATTTTAAAAAACACACACAAAGTTATCGGTGAATGGCAAAGGAATCGGAGCAAGTCATTACTCTCTGGTTCATTTGGCTAGAAAGGTGAGATCGCTTATATTGACTTTTCATGAAAACTAGGTAAACTAGTAGTTTTCATGCACAATATGTCAGCAACCTATTATATTTTAAATTATTTTTAAATTAGGGGAGTGAATGGTATAAAACTTCACTATATTTTCTTCCTACCAATTAATTGACTTGCTAAACTCCTGCCAATATTTGTCCATTTTGAAAAGGATTGTGACCGGGTGCAGTGGTTCACACCTGTAATCTCAACAGTTTGGGAGACGGAGGTGAGAAGAGCACTGGAGGCCAGGAGTTTGAGACCACCCTGGGCAACAGAACAAGATCCCTTCTCTACAAAAAAGTAAAAAATATGAGGTGGCCTGTTGGCACACATTTGTAGTCCTAGCTACTCAGGAGGCTGAGGTGAAAGGATGGCTTGAGCCCTGCAGTTTGAGGCTGCCGTGAACCATAACTGTGCCACTGTACTCCAGCTTGGGCAACAGAGTGATTCCCTGACTTAAAAAACAAAAAGATTGCTTTAAACATTCATCAAAAAACAGAGCAGATTACACTTCGGCAGAAACATGAAGGCTAATATTTGAATTCAAGCATCCACTCCCTCTGGGCTTACCACACTGAAGGCAAAATGAGTGGGGTTGGTTTTTCTCCTCAAGAAATGTTGTTTTGGGACAGTGAGTCATTGGTTTTTGTTCTTGCAACCCTTCATCATAAAACAGGTTTGATTAACTCAAGAAGTTCTAGGAAATGTTCAGACAATGCAGATATTTATCAAGGGGCATTTTTAAGAGTAGCAGGGTATCAGGAAATTGACATCTAGTGGCAACCCCTCTAAAGACTGGGGCCCCTTCCTATATAACAATGCTAAATTTCCAATTCTGTGATTGGAAAAGACCATGAGAAGGCCTCTAGTCTCTTCCCACTACCATCATCTGCGGCAGGCCCACACCCACAGCCACACAGGTACGGAAGAGTCGCCCCTGCCACAGGAGTGGGCAGTCAGTGTTAGAACTCAGATTGCTGAGTCCTATTGTCAGTCCACCCAAGTCTGATCTGTTTCCCTAACTGTAGAAGGAAGGTGTTAGAAATGGAAAATCCGTAATACATTCTTTGATTTTTTTCAAAAGAGAAGAATTGATTTTTATCATCTTTCTTTGTAACCCTTTCACATTCTGCACAATTATTCTGGGCTCAAACTGCAGATTGTGGTTGATGCCAAGAGTCAGTTTGGTCACCGAACACTGTCTTATCCAGCTCTGGGACACTCATATGAGCTTGGTCATAGGTGGCTCATCTTCCCCCACTTACTGGGTTTCCATAATGCCGTTCTCATGAGCTGTTAGATAAAATATTTACAACCCATCCCTGCATCTTCATCAAAGTAATTTATGTGCACAAATTCCACTGTCACTAAATCACATGAATACATCCATCTTTCTTATTTTCATCATTTTGAAAATTAGCAAGCATGAAAAATAAAGGCAATCGATTAAGCTATTGCATGGTGAAGAGTAGCTTAGTTTTCTTTCTTTCTTTTTTTCACCCTGCTGCCCATGCTGGAGTGCAGTGGTACGATTTCAGCTCACTGCAGCCTCTGCCTCCCAGGTTCAATTCTCCCGCCTCAGTCTCCTAAGTAACTGGGATTACAGGCACCTGCCACGACACCCAGCTAAGTTTTACATATTTTTTAGTAGAGACGGGGTTTCACCATGTTACTCAGGCTGGTCTCGAACTCCTGACCTCAAGTGATCCACCTGCCTTGGCCCCCCAAAGTGCTGGGATCATAGGCATGAGCCACTGCGCCCAGCCAGATTTCTTTCTTTTGATGATATTTGGGAGTAACTTTGGAATGCATCCCCCCACCTCCATCATAAAGCGATGTTTTTTTGAACTACAAAGCACACCATATTCTTCACTATTTATTCTGCTGAGGGGAAATGGGTGAGACTGCCAGATTTCTATGAGAATTACAGAGTTTTCAAGTCATTATGGAGAAAATGACTGAGGTTCAGTGTCACTGGAAAAAGCACATTCTTAATTTGTCTATAATTTTTCCTTTAATTGGTAGTTTGGCTCCATTTCCAAAGTACTTTTGAAGCTTTCTTTTCCAATTTGGCATCAAAGTTATTTTTCTAAGTGCCATTCAATTTGGGACTTATTTTCTGTTTTGATTGACATAAAATATGTCATTCTGAAAGGAAAAATATCAACACAGTTTTTCAGTAAGAAACTCAGTAATATTGAACTTAGTAATCCCCTCCCCAGGAGTGAAATTTCATGGTCATAGATATTGAAAAAACCTCACCATATGACGAACATGCTATCTGAATCTTGATTGAGATTCTACATCATAAGTGCTAATTTCAGTTCTGACTATAACCAGTTCATTAGTTTACACTTACACTTTACTAAAGGAATAAAGAGTAGGAATGGGATGGGTGCAGTGGCTCACACCTGTAATTCTGGCACTTTGTGAGGCCGAGGTGGGTAGACTGCATGAGCCCAGGAGTTCAAAACCAGCCTGGGCAACATGGTAAAACCCCATCTCTACCAAAAATATAATAATTAGCCAGGCATGGTAGCATGTACTTGTAGTCCCAGGTACTGGAGAGGCTGAGGTGGAAGGATCACCTGAGCCTGTGGAGGTTGAGGCTGCAGTGTGTTGAGATCGTGCCACTGCACTCCAGCCTGAGTGGCAGAGTGAGACCCTGTCTTAAAAAAAAAGAGTGAGAATAATGAGACTGTACACACGCAGGCCTTTTAACAAATTTTCCCCCTGTACACAGCCCATTCTAACCATAGATATTTCTTGGTCCCAGCCTCTTCAAATAAAAATTGTTTTATGCAAAAGTATGACCTAGCCTTATACAAGATAATATAGCCCTCATTGCCACGTTTATGCATCTCCATTGTAGGTTGGTTACAAGAGGCACAGAGAGACCAAAGCCCATGGGGCTACTCATGAGAGTGGGAAATTGAGTGGGAGAGGTTCAAAGGTTCCTCATGCCTTCATTTCCCTTCTCTCTACATGATTAGGATCCCATTCCTGTAACAGATGGCAATGTGTTTACGCAGTAAAATTAGATAAGGGAGATTACTAGGGAAGTCACTACTCCGTTAGGGATGTCAGTGATGCTCACTGCAGATCCAGGTTAGCAATAAGAACTCCAGACCAGTAGCCAGGAGGGCTTGGATCTAGATTAGTTCTACTTTCTAACTCTATGTGTGACTTTTTCTCCACTTAATTTGTTTGGCCTTGGTCATCTTACCGGAAAAAATATTCAAGTTGCACAGATAACTAAATGATGCCTGAGTTTTCATTCAATTCTAAAATTTCTCAACGGAGCAATCTGTTGTTGAAAGGAGAGTACGAGTTCCAAAAGCTACTCTAGGGAGCTCTGCAGTCATCACGCCATTCCATCACTGTTGGGAATAAAATACTAAGGTTCAGTCATTGTCAAAACCACATTCTACTCAAACTGAATGTACATAACTCTAATTCTAGCCACATTCCAGCCAAATTGAGATAGCTGTTCAAATAGTCTTGGATTTATTTAATAACTGACTTCGAAATTCTTTACTTCTTTCAAGGTGGCATTAACAAGTATCTCGGAATTTCAGCAGAGATCGGTTTTCACACGCTCTTCAATGATCCCTGTGAAATAAATCATGTTGAAGGTTTTTTTTCCCCTTATGAGTTATTCGCCTGAAGGAAGAATTCTTCATTTCTTTTTCTTCTAAATGCATGTTAGAATAAAGTCTTCTTTGAAAAGTCTTAATGAAAAGAGCCAACGTGGAATATCATCCGCCCCAGTTCTTTCTCTGGTCCCTGTACTCTGAGAATGAAGTCTTAGATAGCAGAATGTCCGGGGACTCTCATTGCGTAAAAGTCTATGCCCTTCTGCCCCTTGGACTGTTATGGACAGAAGCCTTTAAGAAGAAGAAAATTAAAACTAGTCAATTTTCTATGAGTTATTTTAGCAACACTACATATATGAGAGAGAAAAGATGGCATTTTCCGAATGAATGAGATGGCTCTTCATTTTGCCTAACTCATTGGAGACTCAGGATAGAGAAAAGGGCAAAATTATGTTTAGAGGCTGATAAATTTCCCTGTGGTTACTATCAAGAGATCAGACTCTTATTAACATTTGCAAAGTGTAAACAGAGAAGAACTTTTGAACAATAAACATAGATTAAGTACTCCTCTTTCCTTCATTCCCTTTTCTCTAGTCATATTATCAGAGAGTCCAGGCTAAGTATTAACGATCTTCTTTGAGGTTAAATATACCCTTGCTGCTTTCATTACATTATTATTTTTATGTTCTTCCTTTTGGAGTACTCAAGGTAAATGACATGGCAGAATCTGTCCCAGTTCAGTGAGGGTGTCACATGAGGCCCTTGGCTCCCTTCTATGCATAACTGGCCCACATCACATCTTTAATTAGAAGTCCAAGGTATTGGCTGGGCACCGTGGCTCATGCCTGTAATCTAAGCACTTTGGGAGGCCGAGGCAGGTGGATCACCTGAGGTCAGGAGTTCGAGACTAGCCTGGCCAACGCAGTGAAACCCTGTCTGCAAATATCAGCTGGGTGTGGTGGCGCATGCCTCTAATCACAGCTACTCGGAGGCTTGAGGCTGGAGAATCGCCTGAGCCCACGAGGTGGAGGTTGCAGTGAGCCAAGATCATGCCACTGCGTGCCACCCTGGGCAACAGAGCAAGACGCCGTCTCAAAAAAAAAAAAAAAAAAAAAAAAGGATCTTAGTCCAACCAGAGCAGGTATTTGGTGTAGGGAATTTTCTGACGTAGTATCAATGAATTAGACACATATCTCAAGCCCAAAAAACAACCTGTATCCAGTAAGTAATAAGGCAATGATTTACATTTCACATATTACCAGAGTAATGACTAATAGCACACATGTATGAACTGAAAAGTGACTGATGCTTATTTTCGGATGGGTCCAAATTTATTGGATAATTATGGAGAATAATGAATGCTTTCTGAGAGTTGGTAGTAAGAAAATATTGCCATTTCGGCCGGGCACGGTGGCTCACGCCTGTAATCCCAGCACTTTGGGAGGCCGAGACAGGTGGATCATGAGGTCAGGAGATCAAGACCATCCTGGCTAACACAGTGAAAACCCGTCTCTACTAAAAATACAAAAAAATTAGCCAGGCATGGTGGCAGGCACCTGTAGTCCCAACTATTCGGGAGGCTGAGGTAGGAGAATGGCGTGAACCCGGGAGGCGGAGCTTGCAGTGAGCGGAGATCGCACCACTACACTCAGCCTGGGCGACAGAGCGAGACTCCGTCTCAAAAAAAAAAAAAAGAAAGAAAAAGAAAATATTGCCATTGCTGGCCAGGCACAATAGCAATCCCAGTACTTTGGGAAACTTCAGGTCAGGAGTTCACGACCAGCCACCTCAGCCTCCCAAGTAACTAGAGCTACTGGTACATGCCACCAAGTCCAGCTAATTTTTTTTTTGAGACAGAATCTCGCTCTGTTGCCCATATTGGCTATATTCTCCATTCTAAGTCCAGTGGTTAGAAATTGTCAAGTTCTGACATCTGTAATAAAAGTAAAAAAGATGAACCTGCTATGTGTACATATACTTTGTTGTTTTCCTACAAGTACTATTTTACACACTTACAGCATTTTTACTGCAGTTGAAAATACGGTCAATGCTTGTTATTCACAGAATTGATAAACTTGCCCTACATGCTCCAATAGTGAGTCCTGAATTTATTAGTTAATACTGAATTTCCTAGGGGAAATACAGGGTTAGGTTCCCATGAGACTTTGGTTACATTTTTATCAACCAACAAAAATCCTTGTTTTATGTGTGTTTTTGTTTGAAGACACCTTTTAAAATATATATAATTGGTTCATTAGCATTGCATTAAGCTTATCTAATGCATTTATTTTTTGCATAAGGCATATCACAGCCTTCTTGAGCCTAGAAATGCCAGACAGTACCTTCCACACCATATTTAAGGGCCATTTCATTTTATTTCTTATTTTTAAAATTTATTTTCTTATTTAAAAAAAAAATTTTATAGACACAGAGTCTTGCTCTCTTGCCCAGGCTGGAGTGCAGCGGCACAATCACAACTCACTGGAGCCTCAAACTCCTGGGCTCAAGTGATCTTCCCATCTCAGCCTCCCAAGTATCTGGGACTACAGGCACACACCACCATGCCCAGCTAATTGTTTAATTTTATTTTTTTTGTAGAGGCAGGATCTCGCTATGTTTTTGAGGTCTTAATTCCCCAATGAACATGACTAGTATATTCCAGGCTGGTATTGAACTCCTGGCCCAAAGCAGTTCTCTTGCCTTGGCCTCCCATAGTGCTAGGATTTTAGGCATGAGCCACTGCACCTGGCTTGGGCCATTTTAAATAGTTATATCACTCACACTCCCATACACGCACGCACACACACATGAAGACACAAAAATGCGAAACTTGTGGCACTAAAAAGACTGTGGAAAGGGCACTTCTTTACAGTATGAAAACGAAAACAAAAAGGCAGAGTGTTGTTTAGTTAGATGCCATCCGGGAACATGCTTGTTGGGCAACTCCAGTTGTCTACTGTCCTGCTATGTCCATGATGACTGCAAACATTCGGGAGTATTAATTTGAGGGTCACAGACAGATTTTAGGTGCTGGGCATATTTACAAATGCAGAATCTGCTAGTAATGAGGATTGACTGTATAATAATTTAGTAATCTCAAGTATGTGTTTTTCTCATTAAGCCTTTGCTTAAGATGCAGGCAAGATTGATGTTGTTGGTTTGGTGCAAAAGTAATTGTAGTGCTTGCCGTTTATAAGTAATGGCACACACTGCAATTACTTTTGCTCCAACTTAATAGTTGGCTTTATTAACTTTTAGCATCAGTGCAGTTTGGTTAATGATAAAATTTTCCAAAGCAGTGTCTCATCTGCAGGAGCAAACTATAGCAAGAGCCCTGGCCATCAGTTCCCCCTTCTGGGCTCGATATTCCTTTCAAAACTGTCTTTCCATACCCCTCCCTCCAGTGGGCTTGGTGATATTGCAGTAAATAGCAGAGGGAAGGAAACTCCTCCCCAGTCCTCACTGACCGTTTCTCTTTCTACTCAGTCCTGCTCAGAATGTAGAAAAGTTGAATTTAATTCATAAATTCAGGAGCGTGAGGACTGTCGGTTTTGTTGTGATTTAGTGAAATAGTGATTGAATTGGGCTACAAGGTCATTGGAATCAGTGCTGTTTCATTTCATATCATTTTACATGTTACTATTCTAATAAGAGTAAAATGGAGTTTGATGCCATTTGCTGATCATCCATCTTATTGATGCCACTGAACGAACGCAGAAACACAAAGGGATTTATAAGGCATTTCAACTTTGATGTCCTTTGAAAAATGAAAGTCTTTTCAGAAATGCAAAAGACAAAATGACTTGTAATTCCATCTCGTTCTGCCTGGTTTGAGAGCATCCCTTGCTATTCCTTAGATAGCTGCTAATAAGAATCCTGAGGAAATCTGGGTTTGAATATAAAAACAAAATTTTTTAAGAGACAGGGTCTCGCTGTGTCACCCAGGCTGGAGTGCAGTGGCACAATCATAGCCCCTGTAACCTTGAAGTCCTGGACTCAAGTGATGCTCCCACCTCAGCCTCCCTGGTAGCTGGAACTACTGGCGCATGCCATCAAGTCCGACTATTTTTTTTTTTTTTTTTTTTTTTTTTTGAGACGGAATCTCTCTTTGTCACCAAGGCTGTAGTGCAGTGGCGCGATCTCAGCTCACAGCAACCTCTGTCTCCCAGGTTCAAGTGATTCTCCTGCCTCAGCCTCCTGAGTAGCTGGGACTACAACCATGTGCTACTGCGCCCAGCTAATTTTTGTATTTTTAGTAGAGACAGGGTTTCACCATATTGGCCAGGCTGGTCTCGAACTCCTGATCTTGTGATCCATCTGCCTTGGCCTCTCAGAGTGCTGGGATTATAGGCATGAGCCACTACATCCAGCAAAGTCAGCTAATTTTTTTAAAACAAATTTTGTAGAGATGGGGTCTCCCTGTGTTGCCCAAGCTGGTGTCAAATTCCTGACCTCAAGTGATCCTCCCACCTCGGCCTCCCAAAGCTCTATGATTATAGATGTGAGTACTGGCCTTAAATTTGTCAAAGCTTTTAAACCAATCTTAAAATGTTTTATCCTCTTAGAATCATGTCCCTAGTTTTAATAGCTTGGAAATTCTTGCTCTTTTCAAATTGTGCTTTAACTCTGGCCTGATTGGAAGGTGGCAGCTTTTCAAATACAGGTCATGGCAGGGCTCAACCTGGATTCCTCAGTTGCAGAAGACTGCTTTTGCTAGATTGCTGAATTTACTTCCAACTTTTCAGATGTTTCTGAGGTTGACCCTGGTGTGGTTCCCACTCAAAGTGGAGCAAGCAGGTGGGTGGCAGGTCTCCTTCTTAGAGGCTTCCTAGAGGGAAGCCTTGTGAGTGGGGTGGGGGACAGTCTGTGCTGGGGAGCCCAGGAATGGGGAGACAGAAGGCCACCTGCTATGCAGGTGATACGGTTTGGCTGTGTCCCCAGCCACATCTCATCTGGAATTGTAGTTTGCTTAATCCCCACGTGTCGTGGAAGGGACCTAGTGGGAGGTAATTGAATCGTAGGAGCGGTTTTCCCCATGCTATTTTCATAATAGTGAGTGAGTTCTCATGAGAGCTGATGGTTTTATAAGGGGCTTCCCCTTTCACTGGGCACTCATTCTTCTCCTTGCTGCTGCCATGTGAAGAAGGACATGTTTGCTTCCCCTTCAACCATGATTGTAAGTTTCCTGAGGCCTCCCCAGCCTTGTGGAACTGTGAGTCAATTCAACCTCTTTCCTTTATAAATTACCCAGTCTCAGGTATGTCCTTATCACAGTGTGAGAATGGCCTAATACAGCAGGTTTTCCTGAGTCCTCTCTCTGACTCACCCTCTGACAGGCAAAAGACAGTAGCAACACTGCCAGCAATCAACCGGGGAACTTCACCCCTGTGATGGAAAGCAGTGCTTGCTGGCTTCTCTTTGTGATGGTTTTGGACAGCAGGTCTATGGACATATGCCTTTTGTCCTTTGAGGATGGATACACAGTCAAGGACGCCGTCATGGGTGAGATGCTGTGGAGCGTGATGACGCCACCTCTTAGACTGTGTGTGAAAGTAGCGAGGAGAGGCGGGGTCTGCATGAGCCGCTTTAGAGCAGGCCAAAACACTGTGGAGAAGAACATTACAGGCACAGTGGGGGTGTAAAGGGTCAGACTGACCACTGGCTTCTGGAAAGTCTTCATTTCTGAAAGACTGTCAGGTAGAAGATGGATGAGAGTTACTCTGTGAGGCCGGAAACTTAGAACTCAGACCATTGTGTGCAGACCAGGGAGAGGCACCGTTTGGAGTGAGATAAGCAGGCATTTTGAAGTTACACAGACCCAGTTTTGAATTTACTCATGAGCTGTGTAGCTTAGAGAAAGCTATTTAATCCCACTGACCTTCATCTATGAAGTGTCCAAAAATAATACAGAGCTTGCAGAGTTGTGTGGATAAGGGATAATCTATCCAAAGCATCTGGCAAGTGGCAGGCACAATGTGGGCACTAGGCAAGTGGCAAGTCCCTTGTATTGAGTCTTATTTGTCTATTCAGTGAATATTTGGATGCCAACTCTGCTGTTCTGGGCATGATGTTAGTCACTGGGGAGACAGAAGGAATGAAAGAGACAGGTAACCTGATGTGTGCTGTCTAGTGGGGACTGCCAATAGAGAGATGGTTCAATAAAATAGCCTGTGATAAGTTCTGTGATAAAAGAAGACGCTGGTGACAAGAGAATACATAGAAGTGCCTCTTAACCCACACTTGTGGGGTCAGAAAACTTCCATGAGGAAGAAATATCTACATGGATCCTTGAAAGATAAGTTAGACAGACAAGGAAGTAAGCAAGGACTGGGTTTCCAAGCACACAGAGGAACCCATGCAAAGGTCTCAGGGGAGAAAACAACATGGGGATCTTTAGTGGAAATCAACAAAGTTCATGGCACCTGAGCACAGGTGTAACAGGATGTGTCAGACTCCAGGGCATGATTAGAAGGGAGTGGAGACAGGATGAGCAGAATCAGATGGCCATATCAGAGCCTAGAGTTTGTTAAGGGAGACAGGTGTTAGACGTAGAGAGACATAACCAGACTTGCTTTTAGAAAAGCTGCTGTCTACAGGGTGGAGATGGGATGGAAATAGGGGTTGGGGAGGTAGTGGTAAGAGAGCCAGCAGGGAAAATTGGTAGAAGATTAATCTGTAGAGAATAAGAGAGCCTGATTTAGGGTAGAGGGAGGGACAAGGAGGATAGAGAGAAGCAGATTGGGTCAAGGTGTGTTCAGGATTCCCAGTCCTGGAATCAAACGGGACTTGGTGAATGGAGGAGGGGAAAGAAAGAGAAAGGGGAGGCGATTCTTCAGTTTCTAGCAAAGACATCAGGGTAGATGATATCTTTCACAAAATGAGGGAGCAGTTTAAGAGGTGGAGATAGATAAAGAGTTTAGAGTTGGCTGCTGTGCTTGGGGTTATATAGGACACTCGACTGTCGTCAGGCAGTTGAACAACATAGGTTAAGGTCTAGGAGAGAGAAGTAAGCTAGAGGGTGTGATTTGAGATTCACATGCATGTGGATTATTTGAAACCAAAGAGTAGATGAGATGACCAAGAGGAGTAGGCAGAATAAGATGTTGGGAGCATAGGACAACCTGGTACACAGTGGTGCAGGACTGGAACATTGAGTTCGTTCTTAGAGAACTCTTTGCATTTTACCAGGTTTGATTAGTTATATCCATCAGCAACCAGAGTAAACAGAAAGGTTACAGATAATTGTCTACATTTTTCCACTGGGTAATAGCAAGAACAAAACTATTTTAACACAGCACATTCTAACAAGTTTAGGAAAGAGACGAGAGGGACTTTAGAGAGACAAAGTATTCTGAGAAAGTGAGGCATTCACGAGATAAGTTATTTACACAGATCAAGACCCAACAAGACACTTACAATTGAATGATGTTCTTTAAAGGATTCAAAAATTTCTTGGCTGGGCACAGTGGCTCATGCCTGTAATCCCAGCACTTGGGGAGGCGGAGGCGGGCGGATCACCTGAGGTCAGGAGTTTGAGATCAGCCTGGGCAACACAGTGAAACCCTGTCTCTACTAAAAATACAAAATTAGCTGGGCATGGTGGCACATGCCTGTAATCCTAGCTACTTGGGAGGCTGATGCAGGAGAATCGCTTGAACCTGGGAGGCGGAGGATGCAGTGAGCCGAGATCGCCCCACTTCACTCCAGCCTGGGCAACAAGAGTAAATCTCTGTCTCACCAAAAAAAAAAAGAAAAAGAAATTTCTCTCTCACAATGTCCAATTTGAGCCCTTCTAGACATACATCACTTGTACCTTTTACTTTGCAAGTAAAATTAAATAGAGTTCTATTCCACAGGTAAATGCAGTTGTTTTTAAGTGTGTAACTCAGGGGTGTCCAATATTTTGGCTTCCTTGGGCCACATTGGAAGAAGAATTGTCTTGGTCCACACATAAATTACACTGACACTAAGGATAGTTGATGAGCTAAAACAATAAAAAATAAATCACTAAAAACTCTTTTTTTTTTTTTTTTTTTTCCTGACATGGATTCTCACTCTGTTGCCCAAGCTAGAGTGCAGTGGTGCTATCTCGGCTCCTGTAACCTCCGCCTCCCAGGTTCAAGTGATTCTCCTGCTTCAGCCTCCCAAGTAGCTGGGATTACAGATGCATGCCACCATGCCCGGCTAGTTTTTGTATTTTTTTAGCAGAGAACGGATTTTGCCATGTTGTCCAGACTGGTCTTGAACTCTTGACCTCAGGTAGTCCACTCACCTTGGCCTCCCAAAGTGCTGGGATTATAGGCATGAGCCACTGCGCCTGGCCAAAAATCTCATAATGTTTTAAGAAAACTTACAAATTTGTGTTGGGCTACATTCAAAGCTTTCCTGGGCCACATGTTGCCTGTGGGCTGCAGGTTGGACAAACTTGGAACTGTTCTCTTGAATCTCTTCCATTCTTGTAATTTAAACCTCTGAAATTCTGTAAGTTAGCAGAAAGCATGTAGCAATCAAAATTAACATTTGGGATGCTTGGTATTTGTGTTCAACTGTCGGTCTTGTTAGGATTTCCTGTACAGTAGCAGTGGGGATAGATTCTCTGCATTAGAAAAAGGACTTCTCTTTTTCCTATTGATGTATGGGAGTTCTTTGCTTATGTAATCTCACCGGGTGCGGTGGCTCACGCCTGTAATCCCAACACTTTGGGAGGTCGAGGCAGGTGGATCACCCGAGTTTAGGAGTTCGAGACCAGCCTGGCCAACATGGTGAAACCCCATCTCTATTAAAAATACAAAAATTAGCCAGGCGTGGTGGCAGGCACCCGTAATCCCAGCTACCTTAAGAGACTGAGGCAGGAGAAAAAAAAAAAGAAAGAAAGAGGACTTCTTAGCATTCACTGGTGTCTAGTTGAACCAAATTTTTAAAAGTCTGTGCCACAGTCCCTGGATCAAGAAAAGCCACACAAAATGATCTAAAATGCACATTGGGAAACCTTACTCTCATCTTATTTTGAAAAACTTGCTCTCATCTTATTATCTCTAAATTGCATTTCTATTTGAGACACTTTATTTAAACTAGTATCTGCAGAGGAAATTGGCACAGAGTTAATGATCTAGATCTCAGGGAAAGCTAAGAATATAAAATGAGTGCTGTATCCCGCACACATTTTAATTTGTTAGCAAGGTGACTCAGGCTAGAAGGGCCTGCCAGTACTCTGAGCCAAAGTCCCCAACTGTGCCTCAAGTTACAAGTTAATGGCATCATAGCATACGGGGATTTCAAATCTTGCTAATTTATAGTGAGTGCTTTGATTGTGTAATTAGAGATTAATAAGCAGGTTCAAGATGAAGTAGTGCTACGTACCTCATTTGTGCTTGAGTTTCTGTTCATTAAAAGGAACATGCAAACTCTTTCTCGAGCTGTGGACATCTTCAGCCTTCCTCCCACGGAAACATAAGTTGTTTCAGCAGCTGCTTGGCCTTCTCCAAGAAATCTATGCTGACTTGGTCATTTTATACCATAGATGAAAGCAATTCCTGCGTTATGTCTGTTTGGGCAGAATACTGAAATTTCAAGGGTAATTGTTCTAAATCCCAAGATTCATTTTTGTTAGGGTACACATCATTGGGTTTTGGGAAGTGGCATCAAGGCAAGTTTTTAACATTTTATTTATTCTGCATTAAAAAGTTGGAAAAGTATGAAAAATAGCCCTTCATAGTTCCATTCCCAAGAAGCAATCTCTGTTACCACTTTTGTTTATAATGTTCAGTATTTTATGCATAGATATATTTTTAGACCAAAATAGGATCTTTTGGAACACTCTGATCTTTTAAATTTGTCAACATTTCCTGAGCTTGTTCTCAAGTCATCGAGTAATATAAATTTTTAATTTCTTTCATATCCTCTAAAAACTGAAAATTCATCCCACTTCAACTGTCCAATCCCTTTGCAGCTGTTCTGCAAACTCCAAATTGAGAGGCTGTCTTCAAGCAGCAAATGGAATGTTACCTTGCCATAACACCTTTGGGAATAACTGTAATTCTTCTGTCTATCTCACTTATACCGGAGATGTCAATTTAAATATGAGATGGACAACCAGAATCTATTATTTATCTCATTAGGTTATAGGAAGTCCCAGTTGGATATTCAGCACGTCATAACTGACACCATCTCCATCAGGAAGCATTAACTAAGCATGTAATTTACAAAGTATCCCATGATCAACAGAAAAACTACACTGCTTAATCCCTACCTTCAAGAATTTACCACTGCAGGTGAATGAAGTGGTGTTTTACTCGCTCAAATACACAGTCTGGCACATCAGGAGTCAAAATTGCTCTTTGCTCCATCACGCATAGATGGTGGTCGGCTAATGTAAATCACAGACACTAGCTCAAGCCATGAGGTATGTTCTAGAAAACCAGGATTGAACCAAAGCACAGTGGTTTGTGAGTCCACTAATTCCAACAGCCAGATGCCCCTTGCAGAATGAGTTGGGTGTTACCACTAGCATCCTCTACAGTGTTATGCTAGAGAGAAATTTACTTCCTTTGCCCACCCACTTCCTTGTTTTTAAATAAGAAATGAAATAAAGTTGCTAACTGTGAAGACTGAGTAATTTGAATCTGCTGTTGGTGTACTCAGATTACTTTTTTTTTTTTTTTTTTTTGAGACAGAGTCTTGCTCTGTTGCCCAGGCTGGAGTGCAGTGGCGAGATCTCGGCTCACTGCAAGCTCCGCCTCCTGGGTTCATGCCATTCTCCTGACTCAGCCTCCCGAGTAGCTGGGACTACAGGTACCCGCCACCATGCCCAGCTAATTTTTTGTATTTTTAAAAGAGACGGGGTTTCACCGTGTTAGCCAGGATGGTCTGGATTTCCTGACCTTGTGTTTTTTTGTTTGTTTGTTTGTTTGTTATTTGAGACAGAGTCTCACTCTGTTGCTCAGGCTGGAGTGCAGTGGCCCAATCTCAGCTCACTGCAACCTCCACCTCCCAGACTCAAACGATTCTCATGCCTCAGCCTCCCCAGTAGCTGGGATTACAGTCACAGTCTACCACGCCCAGCTAATTTTTGTATATAGTAGAGACAGGGTTTGCCAGGCTGGTCTTGAACTACCACCTCAGGTGATCCACACACCTTGGCCTCCCAAAGTGCTGGGATTACAGGCATGAGCCACCACACCTGGCTCAGATTACTTTTTACTCAGATTAATGGGGATGATTGAGGATGAAACAGTGCAGGGATTCTCCATTGCTTTTGCTTTCTTCTTTGCGTTTCTAGTGTCTGTTTTTTTGTTGTTGTTGGTGGTGGTTTTTTGTTTTTTGTTTAAAAAAAAAAAAAGATTTGCAGAGTCTGTTGCGTTCTTTGCATAACCCAAGAGTCCAGTAGCATCCTTGACTTCAAAGTCTGTTAGCATTGATGGCATCTGACTCAGTCATAACTGTCTTTTATACATCATTATAAAATCTATAATATTGCTCAAATGAAGATATTATCATGTAACTGGGAGATGTTACTCATTAATGAGTATATGGAAAACTTTTCCTAGGAAATGAAGTGTTTGTGAAAGGAACTGTGGAATTTTTGCAGAAGAGTCTATAAGAAAGTTATTATAAACCAAAGGGTTATGGATTCTGCATATGATATAAATAGCTATTAAATATTTATTTTATTTCTATTAAAAAGTGTAATGAAATTAGAGCTTCTCATTAGGAATCTGGGACTTATATGGAAACTTATAAAACTAAAAGGTAATAAATTCAAAATAGAAAAACAGATTTACCAATTAACTCGAGTTCAAACTTTTTACTTCTTTTTGCAGTGATGGGAGAAAAATACATCCTAAATATGTTAATACAGTAAAAATAAAATTGCTAGTGAACAGAAAAAATAGTCATTAAGAGGGTACAAGTTCATCTGATAGTTGCAACTAAGATGTTCTAAGGGGGTTCTCTAAGCTTAATGTTTGATTTTCTTAAAAACTGATTTGGAAATTTATGTTGTGTGGGCCTCGGTGAAGGTTCCTCTTGTTGAAGAAATAACTCTCTGAAATAAAACGAACATATAGGCCCTTTATCTTTTTTAATGGGATGGCGTGCTTGGGCCCATGAGGATAGGTTTGGTAGAGGTTGATGTTCTTCCTTTATCCTTAGATTAATCATTGATGCCTCTCTAGAAAAGAAATGCTGATGTCTTTTAGGTGGACTCATAGGATATTGGTGATTACATATGTCAAAAACAGTCAAATATCTGCAGTTTCATGTCACTCATGCTAATGAATTCTAAATAGGATGAAGACCTTGACTCACCAGATTTGGGAAGAAATAGGGGTCCATATTTTAAGGACAAAAGGCTAGAAGCCTGTTTGCAAAACTGTAACAAACATTTTTGCTTTTCTAAGATTTCTGAAATAATCTGGAGTACACACAGGTGAATAATGTAAGCGAAGGAAAGTGAAAGGGTGCTATAAGGTAAAATGAAAAGATGCTGAATTTCAGCACTAATTTGAATATGCCTAGATTCTAGATTGAAAATGACCTTTTCCTCACAGGTAAATAAAATGTTTCCATAAAAGAATAAACCTAATTATACTTCTTCAACTTAAGATGGACATTTCTCTACCTAAGAATATAAAATTATCAAATACTGTAGAGAAAGTTGGATTTATATTCAAATAGCACAGTATCAACACGTGTGAAGGTCAGTATTCCACAGATGGGGATGTTAATAGCTAATTTCAAATCAGTGTGTTTTGTGTATTAAAGCTAGACTGCTGATAGGCAATATTTGGTAGAAAATAATGTAATTTTTTAAAACTTTGATATGTATTGAAAATTAATTTTTTATTTTAGAACAATTTGAGATTTACAGAAAAACCATGAAGATAGCACAGAGCTCCCACATACAATGTATGCAGTTTACGCTAGTATTAGCATCTTACATCAGTATGGTACATTTGTTATCATTAATGAACTAGTATCAACACATTGTTATTATCTAAAGTTCATATTCATTTTTTTTTGCCGTAGTTTTTACCTATCTGTAATGTAAGTAATCATTCCATTTCAGTATACATGAATAACAAGATCAGAATTGTTAACCCATGACCTGTGGGGAAGAACTTTATCAATTAGGGTACAGTGTATTTGGACAGTTTCTTTTTTCTTTTGTCTAATAGATATCGTTTGTTTCCAACATTAATTAGGTCAGCATCTTCTCCCCACCTCCTTTCCACATACATTCACCCTCAGTGAGACTGTGTCATACATTTGTGATACATTTAGATTGCTTGGTGAGATCTGTTCCTTAGGCTCTTGGCTATGACAACTTCTCAGACTCTCCTTATTTTTAATGACCTTGACCAATTGGAGGAGTACTGGTGAGGTCTTTTGTAGAATCTCCCTCAATGGAGACTTGTCTGATGATTTTATTATGAGTAGACTAGGGTTAATATGTTTTTGGGAGGAAGATCACAGAAATAAAAAGCCATTCTCATTATATCATTATATCATATATCAAGAGTACCAATAATCTGGCCAGGCATGGTGGCTCATGCCTATAATCCCAGTACTTTGGGAGGCTGAGGCAGGAGGATTTCTTGAGGCCAAGGGTTCAAGACCAGCCTGGGCAACATAGTGAGACTTCACCTCTACAAAAATGTTTTTTTCAAAAAATAATACTAATAATCAACATGATGTATTGCTATAAATATTAACTTTGATCACCAGGCTGAGGAGTCTTTGTCAGGTTTCTCCACTGTAAGTCACATACCCCCCCCCCCCCACCTCTTTTCTATATTGTCCTCTTTGGAAGGAAGTCATTACATGCTATCCACACTTAAGGAGTGTGCTATGTTCCCCCTCCTTCAGGGTGGAGAATCTGCATAAATTATTTGGAATTCTCTGCATGAGAAATTTGTGCTTATTTATTCCCCCTGTGTTTGTTTATTCAATCATTTGTTTATAAAAGTATAGACTCATGGATATTTATTTTCACTTTGGGTTTGAATCCAGTATTACTTGATTCATTTTGTTGCTAACATTAGTCCAACTTTGGCCACTGGGACCCCTTTCAGTTGACCCCTGTGTTCCCTTGATATACCCTCTTCTCCTCTTCTTTGTGGTTTGTGGGTGTTTTGTTTTTTGTTGTTTTGTAGCTCTTCTTTATGGCACTAAAAGATACTCCAGGCTCATCTTCTGCATTTCCTGCCACAATCCTAGAATCAGACATCTCTCTAAGGAGTTCTAAAAACCAAGATGGGTTCTTTGCTACTAAGGTGTTGCTGTTGCTGCTGCTTTTTTTTTTTTTTTTTTTTTTTTTTGAGATGGAATTTCGCTCTTGTTGCCCAGGCTGGAGTACAATGGTGCAATCATGGCTCACTGCAACCTCCGTCTTCCCGGTTCAAGCGATTCTCCTGCCTCAGCCTCCCAGGTAACTGGGATTACAGACATGTGCCACCATGCCTGGATAATTTTATATTTTTAGTAGAGATGGGGTTTCTCCATGTTGGTCCAGCTGGCCTCAAACTCCCAACCTCAGGTGATCCACCCACCTTGGCCTCCCAAAGTGCTGGGATTACAGGCATGAGCCACCGTGACCAGTGTGAGGTGTTGCTTCTTTGAGGGCATTTCACTGACAGAGCAAAGAAATATATGTGTGGATACTAAACCGTGCATAGACACATATCTATATTTCCTTCTTTCTTTTGCCTTTCCCAGAATGTCATATAATTTGAATTGTACAATATGTAGCCTTTTCAGACTGGCTTCTTCCACTTGGCAATATGCATTTAAGATTTGTCCCTGTCTTTTTGTTGCTTAAGAGCTTTTCATTGCTTCATAAGAAGCTGACAAACTGGCTGGGATGGTGGCTTACGCCTGTAAAGTAATCCCAGCACTTTGGGAGGCCAAGGCGAGCAGATCACTTGAGGTCAGGATTGAGGACCAGGTTGGTCAACATGGCAAAATCCCATGTCTACTAAAAATTTAAAAATGAGCCAGGAGTGGGGGGTGTATGCCTGTAGTCCCACCTACTCAGGAGGCCGAGCATGAGAATCGCTTGATTCAGGAGGTGGAGGTTGCAGTGAGCCAATATCGTGCCACTGCACTTTAGCCTGAGCAACAAAGAGAGACTTCATCTCAAAAAAATAATTTAAACAAAGAAAAGAAACTGATGAACTGTGCCCTAAATTTGCTGTACCATTTTTGCATTTCCATCATCAATGAATGAGAGTTCCTGTTGCTGTGCATCCTGGTCAGCATTTGATATTATCATTTTGTGGATTTTAGTCATTATAATAGTGTGTAGTAGTATCACATTGTTATTTTAATTTGCAGTTCCCTAATAACAAATGATATTGAGCATCTTTTCTTTTCTTTTTTCTTTTCCTTTTTTTTTTTTTTTTTTTTTTTTAAGACGGAGTCTCACTCTGTCACCCAGGCTGGAGTGCAGTGGCACGATCTCAGCTTACTGCAGCCTCCACCTCCTGGATTCAAGCAATTCTCCTGCCTCAGCCTCCCGAGTAGCAGGAACTACAGGCACACACGACCACACCTGGCTAACTTTTGTATTTTCAATAGAGACAGGGTTTCAGCATGTTGGCCAGGCTGGTCTCAATTTCCCGACTTCAAGATCCACCCACCTTGGCCTGCCAAAGTGCTGGGATTATAGGTGTGAGCTACCGTACCCAGCTGAGCATCTTTTCTTTTTTAAAAGACATTTTAATTTTAGATTCAGGGGATACATGTGCAGATTTGCTGCAAGGGTATATTGTATGATGCTGAGGTTTGGGCTTCTATGAAACCTGTCACCCAGATAGTGAACACAGCACTCAACAGGAAGTTTTTCAAGTCTTTGTTCCTCTCCCTCCCTCTCTCCCCAATATTGGAGTCCCCAGGGTCTGTTGTTTCCATAGTTATGTCCATGTGTTTATTAGCTCCTACTTATAAGTAAGAACATATGATATTTGGTTTTATTTCTGTGTTAATTCACTTAGGATAATGGCCTCCAGCTGCATCCATGTTGCTGCAAAGGACACGATTTTGGTTTTGTAAAAATGACTGCATAGTATTCCACGGTGTGTATGTACCACATTTTCTCTATCCAGTGCACCACTGATGGGCCCCTGGGTTGATTCCATGTCTTTGCTGAGTTCTGTGTCTTTGTGAATAGTGTTGCAATAAACATACAAGTGCAGGCATCTTTTTGGTAGAATGTTTTATTTTCCTTTGGGTATATACCCAATAATGAGA
The DNA here is from genome assembly GCF_002776525.5 of Piliocolobus tephrosceles. Taxonomy (NCBI): domain Eukaryota; kingdom Metazoa; phylum Chordata; class Mammalia; order Primates; family Cercopithecidae; genus Piliocolobus; species Piliocolobus tephrosceles. Next base: position 107,079,207 of record NC_045442.1, on the reverse strand, counting down.
TTGCTGGGTCAAATGGTAATCCCATTTTTAGTTCTTTGTGAAATCTCCAAACTGCTTTCCACAGGGACTGAACTAATTTACATTCCCACCAACAGTATATGAGCATTCCCTTTTTTCTACAACTTCGCCAACTTGTTACTTTTTGGCTTTTTAATAATAACCATTCTGACTGGTGTGAGATGGTTTCTTGTTGTGGTTTTGATTTGCATTTAATGATCAGTGATGATTAGCTTTTTTTCATATGCCTGTTGGCCCTATGTATGTCTTCTTTTGAGAAGTGTCTGTTCATGTCTTTTGCTTACTTTTTAATGGGGTGGTTTTATTCTTGTTGAATTGTTTAAGTTTCTTGTAGATACTGGATATTAGTTCTTGTCAGAGGCATAGTTTGCAAGTATTTTCTCTTGTTCTGTAGGTTGTTTAGCCTGTTGATAGTTTCTTTTGCTGTGCAGAAGCTCTTCAGTTAATTAGGTTCTACTTGTCTATTTTTGTCTTTGTTGCAATTGCTTTTGAAGACTTAATCATAAACTCTTTGCCTAGGCCAATGTCCAGAGGGGTATTTCCTTGGTTTTCTTCTAGGATTTTTATAGTGTGAGGTCTTAGATTTAAGTCTTTAATCCATCTTGAGGTAAGTTTTGTATATGGTGATAGGTAGAGGTCCAGTTTCGTTCCTCTGCATATGGCTAGCCAGTTTCCTCAGCAGGAAGTCCTTTCCCTATGGCTCATTCTTGTAGACTTTGTTGAAGATCAGTTGGTTGTAGCTGTGCAGCTTTATTTGTAGGTTTATTTCTTATTCTGTTGGTCTACATGTCTATTTTTGTACCAGCACCATGCTATTTTGGTTACTGTAGCCTTGTAGTACAGTTTGAAATCAGGTTAATATGTTTGTTCTTTTTGTTTAAGGTTACTTTTGCTATTCATGCTCTTTTGTGGTTCCAGAATTTTAGAATAGTTTTTTTTCTAATTCTATGAAAACATGACATTCACAATTTGATAGGAATAGCGTTGAATCTGTAGATTGCTTTGGGCGGTATGGACATTTTAATAATATTGATTCTTCCAATCCATTAGCATGGAATGTTTTTCCATTTGCTTGTGTTGTCTATGATTTCTTTCAGCAGTGTTTTATAGTTCCCTTTACAGAGATCTTTCACCTCCTTGGTTAGATATATTAATATTTCTGGGTATTTTATTATTGTGTGTGTGTGGCTATTGTAAATGAAATTGCATTCTTCATTTGGCTCTCAGCTTGAATGCTATTGATAGATAGAAATGCTACTGATTTTTGTATGTTGATTTCATATCCTGAAACCTTACTGAAGTCGTTTATCAGGTCTAGGAGCCTTTTGGCAAAGTCTAGGTTTTTCTAGGTATAGAATTGCGTATCTTTTCATATGCTTATATGCATCTGTTTGTGTTCTTTGGTGAGATGGTTGTTCAGATCTTTTGCCAATTTTTTTAATTGTTTTTTTTAATTGAATTTTAAGAGTTCTTTGTATAACTTTACTTATTTTTCACAGCCAAAATATTCTAAGTATTTTGAGAGACCTTAAATGTGATCATCAACTTCTTAACTTCATAGATTTTAAAAGTTAATTCAGAACAAAATTTACCCTTCCTCATTAATACACTTAATAATGCTTAGTTTCAACAAATTATGTATACACACGCACATACACCCATATATATATATATACGCACACACACATACACACAATCACTCCTTAAATGTGCAAGAGCAGGACTTCATTTTGAGAAATTTCAATGCAGGAAGGAAAATTCAGTGGGAGGTACTACTATAGATTTAATTTGAGGGGAAATGAGGCAGAAAGTTTCAAGGACATTATGCCCTTAATATTCTCTTCATCCTTTGCTGATTCTGGCTTTAAAAGACTTCAGAAGTCTTCCAGAGACATTTATCCATTTTCTGAAGGAATGGTAAAAATCCTAATTCTGGGTAACTTTGTTTTACTCCAAAATCTTGGTGCTAAGATTCTGCTCTGTAGTTTCTCACCAAAGCACTCTGTCCCCTTCAGGTAGTCAAATATTTGACAAAGAAAGATACCCACACCCTGTCACCTTTCCTACCTGGTGCTAATTGTAAAGGCTACCTGATCAGCCCATTTATTTCACTTTCAGTCATGGGGGATTCTAATTATGTTTGATTTAACCAAATACTACAAAATTCCTCAGTTCTTGCTTATGGATTTGGACTTCAAAGCATCTTGTCTTTACCTCTCAGAAACTGTTCTCACTTGTTTTTTGTTTTGTTTTGAGATGGAGTCTCACTCTGTTGCCCAGGATAGAGTGCAGTTGGTGTGATCTCAGCTCACTGCAACCTCCACCTCCTGGGTTGAAGCAATTCTCCTGCCTCAGCCTCCCAAGTAACTGGGATTACAGGCGTGTGCCACACGTCTAGCTAATTTTTTGTATTTCTAGTAGAGACAGGGTTTCACCATGTTGGTCAGACTGGTCTTGAACTCCTGACCTCAAGTGATCCACCCGCCTCGACCTCCCAAAGTGCTGGGGTTACAGGCGTGAGCCACCGTGCTTGGCCATCTCACTTGTTTTGAATCAGGATGCCTAGGTCAGTGAGAGCCTGTGTGAGTCAAAAACAGCCATGTTCATCTTTGAAAAAACTTAGGCCGACAAATCAAGTTTTTAATTACAGGAAATAATCACAAACTACTGGAGATGCAATTAAAGGCATTTTTCTCTGAGAGTAGCTTGTCTGTCTTTTATATTTTTCCCCAAAGCTCATTATAAAAAATACTATGTTCTTTCATACTTATAGTCTCAACTCTGTCACTTCCTGCTGTGAGTATGGAAATAAATTTTGTTGAAATCAAAGAAATTAGTTAATAAGATTTTTTTTTTTTTTTTTAGCCTGTTAGTAGAAGTCACTTAACGTTTGTAAGGAATATTTGCTTTGCTTATAATTTAACTGAATGAGACATCTGACCTCTGCTATCTATCAAATTCATTACCTCTTTTTGGCACCCGTGAACTGTCTTAAATTGTACTAGTTGAGAACTGATGAAATAAAACCATAATTCAATTTATCATACTGTTTAGAATTCAAATGTGTGAGACATATCTCACTTAATAACATGAGGGTATTTTGTTTTTCTTTTTAAATTGTTCACTCTGGCCTTTAGTAGCCACCAGGGAGACACATGAGTTTGGAAGGGCATCTCAGGTCAATCCTAAAAGCCTGCAGAAGAACTGAGCTGGCAGAATATAATCCTGCCAGTTGAACCTTAGCCAGCCTTTGAAATTATTTTCATCAGGAAAGTACTACAGGATTTTTTTTAATGACATAGTAGACACTCTACTTAGAAGCCTACTCCCTAATTTTTTTTTTCTAGTTACTCATTTGCCAAGATGACTTGTTTATTTGAAAGTTATCATGATGGAAGTTGGATTATATGTATTATGATTGCTTTTCTTCCTGTGTATTCTTTTCATTTGAAAATGTCAAAGTATCTCACCAAGTATTTTCCTATTTTACAGACTAGTAAACTGAGTTATATGATTTTGGTGAGTTTAAGCTTCCAGGGCTAGCTCTCCATTTAGCTTTCTCTTCTACTGTTTAGTGCAGTCCATACAAAGTTAGTTGCACCATAGAACATTTTATCTGAATCCTATTCTTATTCACCATGACTTCAGCAAATACATATTAGAGAGCACCCACATGCCGGGCAATAGAATTGCAAGTGTGGGCAGTTCCATTAACTTGCCCTCAAGCCTTAGTGGGAGAGATGGCACAGAATTGCTGTATAGGATGTGAATGCCCACTCAAGGGACGAAGCATGCGGGGAGACCGGAGAAACAGAGTATGGGAACGCTGGAGGGAACAAAAGGATAAGAGGCAATTGGGATCAGGGAAGGCTGAGGCTTAGTTTGCCAGACACAGAAGAGTCCCTTGGAAGCCAAGAGATCATGGTATGTCCTGTGCAGAGTTTAATGAGCACAGTGTGTGTAGGGGACCTGCTTGGACATGAGACAGCTGGGACCGAATCAATGAAGTACCTGGTTAAGAAGTTTGGACTTAATCCCGTAGACACTGGGAAGCAACTAAAAGGTAATTAGGGAAGTGACATATCCAATTTGCACTTTCGACAAGTCCAATGAGAAGGGTTTGAGTTTCATCTTATTCAAAGCTGCTTCTAGATGCCCTGCAATTTATACAGCTGCCATATATTAATCCCCTACTGTGTGCCTGGGCATGCCCATACGTTTTCCTATACTTTTTACCCTTTTTTTCTCTACTGGCTCTTACCTGCCTCATACTATGCCAAGTTTATAAACATGTTTCAGTTTAGTATTATAAATAAAATAATAATATAAAACCATTAAGATGAATATATTGCCATTGCTGTTGCATTCAGCAACTAGGAGACCCTGCAAATTTGGGAAGAGCTGGTTCAGTGGAGGGCACAGGCCCTAGGGTGGTGACTGATTGAGAGGTCAGAAAGGGGACATGGGAATGTAGATGCTCCTTCTGGAAGCTGGACAGTGAAAGGAAGGAGTTAACTAGTGAAGGTTGTAAGACGTGTGGGCCCTAGAGAGGCCTGAGAGGAGAGATTCTGAAGGCATGGAAACAGTTAGTGGGTGGATTTGCTTTTAAGAGGGGAAAGAGGAGGAAAAGGTGGAGGAGGAGGGATGAAAATATTTTTTCCACTGCGAATGATGGAAGATTGGAGTTGGGGCTGAATTGTCTTCATGGAGGAGGAGGAGGAGAAGGAGGAGGAGGAGGAAGTTGGAGAAGGTTTACTGCTTGCCTTCGAATTTTCCAACAAAGATCTTCCACTGATAATGGGAGAAGAGGTTGATGAGGAAGGAGACTGGAAGAGAAGGGACAGGCTTGAGGGAGTTTCCATGTGGGAAGGAGAGGAGAATGTTGAGAAGGATTGTCACTAGGGCCCTGGCAAGGGTAGGGACCACTGGTAGGTAGTCTCAGTAATGACCAGCGACCCAGTGTGGGAACAGGAAAGGATGCTGGGAACCCCTGGGATTGAGATTGGGCTGTGTGGGGGTCGTAGGAGGGAAGGTAAGTGGTCAGAGGAGGTGAAGGCTTTGAGAAAAGTATGGGCAAGTGCTAGATCATGGCACCCAGCCTCTTCAGGAGTAGGCTGAAAGAAGATACAGGTGGTCAAAGATTCGGGGATTGTGGGAACCAACAGGTTGTGATCAAAAGCGGAGAGAATAGAATTGAAGATTTCAGACGTAGAGTAACAGTTCTGAGCAATACTAAGCGCCAAGGGATGGCGGTTCATGTGCAGATGCCAGGCAAGGGTCCTAGGAGATAAGGAGGCCAAAAAACCTGGAAACCAAAGAACCTGGAGGCCAAAGAACCTGGAGGTGACAAGCCTTGTCCTACGGGCCCTGAAACCCTCAGGGTGGTGGCAGAAATTGGAAGGGAAAGAACTCCCAAATCATCAATGAACAGTGAACTCATTATCTGCATAAGAGCAAGGATTAATGGGAAATGTGCTCCCCAGAAGAAAGCTTCTTACTTGCATTTAAAATATTAAGAGTAACTCTTAAAACATGATTTTAATCACAGTTTCTCTCAATGCATTTTAGAGTTTTGGAAAATCACAAGTGCCCCAAAGTAGAAATTGATTGGAATTGTGAAAGTATACTGAAAATTGTACCTGCAAATATTACCTGTCATTCATCTCTCAGGTGAGGTTGTATGAGTTTAAAAAAAAAAGTTCTTTTTTACTAACTTTCACCTTATCACAATAATGCAACAGGAAGAGAGTTTCAGCAAAGCATAATATAAACAGATGTCTCTCTTTTTTTTTTTTTTTTCTTCAGACGGAGTCTTGCTCTGTCACCCAGGCTGGAGTGCTGTGGCGTGATCTCGGCTGACTGCAACCTCCACCCCCAGATTCAAGTGATTCTCCTGCCTCAGCCTCCCAAGTAGCTGGGGTTACAGGCACCCACCAGCAAGCCTGGCTGATTTTTGTAATTTCAGTAGAGGCAGGATTTCACCATGTTGGCTAGGCTGGTCTCGAACTCCTGACCTCAGGTGTTCCACCTGCCTCGGCCTCCCAAAGTGCTGGGATTACAGGTGTGAGCCACCGTGCCCAGCCATGATGGCTCTCTTAAGACCTTTTATTGTGTGTGTTCAGGGAGTTGTTTAAAATAAATCCAGTGGGAATAGCAAATTGTGCCCTCTTTTCAAAGTTTGTTTTTCCTCCATCATCTATATTTGAATTGTTCTGTGTGAACAAGTTTTGGAATGCTTCCTCCTTGTTGACCACAATGGTTGTTGAGATAGACAGAGGTTGTTGGGATAGGAAGAGATCCCTGAGGTTGTCTTGTGGACAAGACGACCCAAGGTAACTTTTCTTCCCATATACACATGGGCTATCCTAGAGCCCAGTCCCCTGTGGGATATGACCAGCAGTTGTCTTAGAAAATTTCACTCAATTGGCTGGGCATGGTGGCTCACGCCTGTAATCCCAGCACTTTGAGAGTCTGAGGCGGGCGGATCACCTGAGGTCAGGAATTTGAGACCAGCCTGGCCAATGTGGTGAAACCCTGTCTCCACTAAAAATACAAAAAAGTAGCCAGGAGTGGTGGTGGGTGCCTGTAATCCCAGCTACTCGGGAGGCTGAAGCAGGAGAATCACTTAAACCCAGGAGGTAGAGGTTGTAGTGAGTCAAGATCGCACCATTGCACTCCAGCCTGGGCAACAAGAGTCACACTCCATCTCAGAAAAAGAAAACTTCACTCAATCATTTCACTTCTACCTCCCACTCCTCTTTGGAGTGTAAGGACACTTGTACGGCAGCCTGTGGGGACAGTAACTTTTAGGTTGTGTCCTGTCCAGTAGTGGGCTTTCATCAGAAGTATGCTTTTGGTCACACTACACCATTTTTTTATACCACCGTAGGATTGACAAACAGCATTCACCCATTTCATTTTGCTTTACTACTCCGATTTGGAGAAAAAAAAAAAATCTAAGGATTACGTTTCTCTTGCAGATTTTTTAGATCAACAGCTATTATTTAAATACAGGGAATCCTGAAAGTCTAAGATTGAAAAATTCGGGTTCCTTTTATATATGTTAAATTCTCCCATATACACATGGGTCTATAAATAAAGCATAATAAATAGGTGGCCCCTACCCTTGCAGTTGCATACAGAAACTAGACCCTGAAATAAAATGAAACAACATTGGAGGATTTGTGTTGAGTGGATTAAAAATTCAATAATACCTGAAAACTTTGTCCAGATCTTCAACAGAGATACTTGGATGAGTTTTCTGGCTTTTCTAATCAGGAAAGGCTTGGTGAAGAATTAAAGGAGATATGATTGAGGAAATAAAGCACAATACAAAATTTTTCTGGATTATTATGAATAGAAAGGGACCCCCAAGGATTAAGTGGATGTAGTTTGCAGTTAAGGTTAAGTGGTCATGGCAGTTTACCGTGGACATTGTTTAACTGATGGAAAACTCCAAAACATCAACCCAGGAACTGAAGTAGACCAATGTGGACCAATCACTTAGAGCTCACAATTAACACTGTATTTCTCTAGTCCAAATACCCATTCCTCTTCCCTGGAACCTCAGGCTGGCCACACAAACTTTCTTGAAAATTCTTATGATTCTGCCTCTACAGGAAGGCCATTTGCCTCACTCATCAAAAGTATTAGGGGTTTATTCTGCATAACCATGAACAGGTTAAAGAGAAGGATAGGGAGGTCATGAGGGTTCTTACATTCCATCTTGAGTCAAACATCTCCTGTTACCCGCTGAAAAGTGGCACAATTTGCCCCAGACTTTTTTTTTGTTGCGTATCTACTATGGAATTACATTTATAGCTAATGTATTAACTCCAAAAATGGAGAAACCCATTGCTCTGCTGTTTTCATGGTAAGGAAAAACTGCTGAGTCATGATTGATGTGGGCTGTTTGAAGAGTTCCCAGTGAGTGAAGATAAATGCTTAGGATATTGCACCCTGAGTGGGAGGCACTGCAAAGTGTAGCCGCTACTTGAAGTTCTTCAGTGTGAGTGGAGAGGGAATACTGAGCACGTCCTGGATTAGGAAAAAAAAGAAGAAAGGTGGCCTGAAATATGATCTAAGTATATCTGGAAATATGCAGACATCTAATACTTTAGTTGCAGCACTCTGTGAACCAGAAGCCCAACTTCTACATGCTGCAAGCTGCACTTCAAAATGCACCCAAAATGCATGCTCAGGAAGTTGCTTTTTGTTTCTGTTTTGTTTCTGAGACAGAGTCTCCCTCTGTCACCCAGGCTGGAGCGCGGTGGCATGATCTTGGCTCGCTGCAACCTCTGCCTCCCGGATTCAAGCAGTTCTCTTGCCTCGGCCTCCCGAGTAGCTGGGATTATAGGCATGCGCCAACACGCCTGGCTAACTTCTTTTTTGTTGTTGTTTGATTTTGTTTTTAGTAAAGACAGGATTTCACCACATTGGTCAGCCTGGTCTTGAGCTCCTGACCTCAAGGGATCCGCCATCGTCGGCCTCCCAAAGTGCTGGGATTACAGGCGTGAGCCACCATGCCTGGCTGGGACGTCTTTTTTAATGGCAATAACCAAATGAACTCTATTGACCTTGCTGCCTCTGCAGGCACTGCCCCACCCCTATCCCTTCCACTCTAGAGGAAGGCACCTGGCATTTAGCATCTTTACACCCAGGAAACAACAGATATACTCAGGTACTTTTCCTCTAGCTTGTAACCAGGGATGGCTGTTGGGCATGGCAGCCATCAGGTTGAGAGTGGCTCAGCTGAAAAGCTTTCATTGATCTCTGCCCTGAGCATTCCCCTTTGGACTTGGAGTTCCAGGATGTCTTGTGTCTGTGCTTCAGCATCTGAAGCCCCTTGTTGTCTGTTCTTAAGGTAGACTTCATTATCAATGGTGTGTCTTAAATTAATAGCTTCTCTCTATTGGCTGTTCACCTGCCACAGCTGACGGGAGAGTTCTCAGTCCTGAGTGCCTGCTAATGAAGCTCACAGACGGAGTGCAGAAACCCTTTGCAAGATCTGTTTTGCCAGCTTGCTGGTGTCCTGGCATGAAGGTCTCTGACCGATGTCTTTGAAATAGTTCCTTTCTACATGGGGTGGACTGACCGCCTTGGGGCTCCACCTTTGCCTCCTTGGTTCAGGCAGTTTGGTGCCATTTCATGTACATTTCACTCTTTTTCCCTGCTAACTTCTCACAGTTTAAATTGTTGATGTGATTGCCTACCCAGACATCTAATTCTTTTAACAGGCAGTGGTTTACAGTCTTCAGTTTCTTTATGATCATCAAGACAGGGATTGAACAACTGGCACCTTCCCTGTCTGTCCATCGAGGGGCATGTGTTTGACGTGTGTGGATGCTACTTTCATTAGGCAAGTTAATGGCAGTTACCTAAGTTCCCACTGAGTTGGAAATAGACTACTGTGTATGCATTTAGTAAACACAAATGTAGTCAGTGGATCTGTTTCCTTAACAGAACATGGTTCTGCTGCACTGTACACTTCAACCAACTGCTTCAGAGCAAGCTTTTTCCTTAGAAGAGTTTTCATTTAATTAGGATTTAGAAAGGAACATGGAAACTTTAAGATCTCCTTTTAGTTTTCCGCGTACTTCAGAGACTTCTGATGTCTCCTACAGGGACACAGGGACAGGAAAGGAGTTCAGGGGTCTGAAACTCTAAGACCTGAAAGGCAAGTGCAATTCGGACACTGTCCACATTGCCAGGGTGTCAAATCACACATACCCTGCCTGAAAATCTGGAAACTGGAGAATTTAAAATGACAGTATTTTCTACTGCGGAATACCTTGCATTCTCCCACTCTGTAAACTACTATTTTGGAGGCAGCCCCTCTTACTGTATTTTAAAACCAGATGCTTTTCTCTGGAAATACTAGAAATATACCTCTTCTGGGATGACCTAAAACCGACATAGTATTGGGCATTGAAGTAAGGGGAAATATGGTCAGTGAAGCTAAGACCTCCTCTTCTGAGAATGAAAGATGACTGAGTACTTTGTGTTAGGTGGGACACTATTTGTTAACAGAGAACTTATATCTTAAGTCTCTTAAAATAATTATAGCATCTCTTAGTTATTTCCAGCATAATCCAGGAGTGAGCATTCTAAGAACATCATCTTACAACTTTTAATTAATAGATCTGTCTTGCTGTAACCCTTAAAGAAATGCTGGTAACTGCTTGTCAAATGAGGAAAAGATGGGTCATTATTCAAGTAAGATCCAATATGGGAAACTCAGATATAAATAGTTCAGCATTTTCGTTTCTTATCAAAGATTTATGACTGTGTCTATTTGAGGATTTATTTCTTCTAGACTATTTCAGGAGCCTCTTCACTGGTCTTTCAGCCTCTATTTCCTTTCCTCCCCCCCTTTGTTTCTCCCACTGCTCTGAGGACAGTTGTAATAAAGCTCAGTTCTAGACTTCTTGACTCGTGTCCTGGGTGCTTCCCCAGGTGTTCTCAGGCCAATTTCTCAGGCCCCTGTTTCACCATTTTATCCACACCTCCAGCAGGCATTCCCTCCCGGTGGAACGTCTCCCTCTTCACCTGAGGGTTTAGGGTCTTTTTGTTGACACTGGTCCCTCTGCCAGACATCCTGTCCCTTCTGTACCTCCCTATTGCTACCAATCCTTCCTTCACTAGGAACTCAACCTAAATGCCACCTTCTTCATCCCAGACGTGCTACCACTCCTGAGCCAGGAGTAATTAATTCTTTGACCTGTTGTATCACTCTTATGGCACATGGCTCTTCTGTTTGGTTTGGAAAAAAAATGTATCTCCTTATGCAAATTGTAAGTTCTTTGAAGGCAGTTTCCATGTTTAATTATTTTATTCCCTAATGTGCCTTAGTTCTCAAAATGTCCTTTGCTGGCCAGCAGTAAGGGCATCACCTGGGAGCTTGCTCAGAAACAGGCTGTCAGCCCCCAACTGATATGTGCGATCAGAATTCACATTTTTTTTTCTTTTTTCTTTTTGGAGACAGGGTCTTGCTCTGTTGCCTAGGCTGGAGTGCAGCAGCACAATCATTGCTCACTGCAGCCTGGACCTCCTGGGCTCAAGCGATCCTCTCTCCTCAGCCTCCTGAGTAGTTGACTTTACAGGTGCACATCATCAAACCCAGTTAATTTTTAAGTTTTTTTGTAGAGAAGTCTCTCTATGTTCCCCAGGTTGGTTGGTCTCAAACTCCTGGCCTCTCAAGCCATCCTCCTGCCTAGGCCTCCCAAAGTGCTGGAATTACAGGAGTGAATCACTAGGCCCGGCCAGGTTCTACATTTTAACAAGGGGGCCTCCAGGTGATTCCAATGCACCTAAATTGGGAGTTCTGGCTTTGTACATTGCACAGAACCTTGTATAAAGCACAGACTCCCTGGGTATCTATTGAACAACTAATGGATACATCACATTAAAAGTTGAGTTTCCTTTTTTTTTTTTTGGAGATGAAGTCTCGCTCTGCCGCCCGGGCTGGAGTGCAGTGGCCGGATCTCAGCTCACTGCAAGCTCCGCCTCCCGGGTTCACGCCATTCTCCTGCCTCAACCTCCCGAGTAGCTGGGACTACAGGCGCCCGCCACCACGCCCGGCTAGTTTTTTGTATTTTTTAGTAGAGACGGGGTTTCACC
>NC_045442.1:106955924-107067170 GCF_002776525.5 Piliocolobus tephrosceles | reverse complement strand
ATTTATTACTTCGGGTCACCTTTGGTAGTTTTTCTTTCTTTCATTTTTTATATACCCTCACTGGGTAGTGTTTGGCCTTCGCAGAGAAGGATAGAGAGAAAGCTTGCTAATTGGGTCTAAATACAGATTATGTGCAAAAGAAGAAATTGCTAACATCTAAAAATAAGCACTCTACACGTGTATAGTTTTATAATCTTATCAGCTGTGATCTTCAGCACCAAGTAAGCGGCAGCTACAGGAGGATGGTCTCTGTCGCTGTCAAAACCTGAGTATTCCAACTCTCACTTACGTGATACCAACCACAGAAGGACATGAGACTGTAATACACTGGGATTTTCAAAATGCGAAAGAATTTGATATTCAAGTCTTATTAGCTGTCTAGGAATAAAACAAGAGTGGGGAGAAACATATAAAGTAAGGAGGAATATGTGTCTACAGCTAAAACCAGGCAAAAGGACCACCCACTATGGCGTAGTGTGAAAATTTATGGGGCTACTTTTGTTTGTCACAATAATTGGAGCAGTTGGTTGAAGGATACAGTGCAGCAGAGCCATATTCTGTTAAGGAAACAGATCCGCTGACTAAATTTATGTTTACTAAATGCATACTCAGTGGTCTGTTTCCTCCTCAGTGTGACGTAAGTAACTACCATGAATTTACCTAATGGAAGCAGCATCCACACACATCCAACGCATGCCCCTTGATGGACAGACAGGGAAGGTGCCAGTTGCTCAGTCCCCATCCCAATGATCATAAAGAAACTGGGGTCTTTAGGCTGGGGGCAGTGTCTCATGCCTATAATCCCAGCACTTTGGGAGGCCAAGGCAGGTGGATCACCTGAGGTCAGGTCAGGAGTTCGAGATCATACTGGCCTAGATGGTAAAACCCTGTCTCTACTAAAAATACAAAAATTACCTGGGCATAGTGGCGCATGCCTGTAATCCCAGCTACTCAGGAGGCTGAGGCAGGAGAATCGCTTGAAGCTGGGAAGTGGAGGTTGCAGCGAGCTGAGATCTTGCCACTGCATTCCAGCCTGGTCAACAGAACAAGACTGTCTCAAAAAATAAAAAATTTAGAAATTTAAAGAAAGAGAGAAACTGGAGTCTTTAAATGACTCCCTGTTAAAAGAGGCAGATGTCTGAGTGGACAATCACATCAAGAACTGTAACTGAGAGAAGCTAGTATGGGAAAAAAGTGAAATGTACATGAAATAGGACAAAGGCCAGGGATACTAGATACCTTGCAAGGCGTAGGATAGTCTCATACTGTGAAGAAGTGTCACTTGTGACTGTGACTTTAGAACATCTGGCCTGACATTTTGGGGGTGAAAAAGTGTTTATATTGCTGGACTCTAAAAATATTTTTTTTTTCTGTCTGTAAGTTTATTGCCTATATCTGAAAAATCATCATAGAAAATTCTTTGGTTTAGCTCTCAGCAGCCCACTTCTGAGCTCTGAGGAAGCTTGCCTTCTTTTGAGCTACCCGATCCTTCTTCTAAGCAAGGGACATTTTGGGACGGTTCCACCTCTTCTTTTTAACTTCTTTCTTGGGCTTCTTTTCATAGACTGGATTCTCTCGTATAGCAGCATGAGCTTTCTTATACATCTCCTCCATCATGTCTGGGGTTACACTGTTCTTTATGTATTGAGAGAACTGTTTCTTGTAAGCGTCTTCATCTTCTTCCATTAAGTAGCGCATGTAATGTAATTCTGGCCCATGATGTGCTTCCGGTGTACTTCTGCATTAAATTCCTTGCTTTCAGAATCATAACCAGGGAATTGTTTGATACTGTGAGGGATAGACAAGCCTCCATCCACAGCTTCCTTCAGGCACCAAAAACTTTATTGCCAGTGGTAGTTCTGGCAAGGCCTGCATCCAAATAGCAGGTAAAGCACCTGGCTGAGCATCAATGCTTTCCACCTTGTATTCATCGCCAGTCACCTCCACTTGGCCTTCATAGATCTTGTCCATGCCAAACCTATTGAGAAGGCTGCGGGCCAGCAGCAGGCCAGTACAATATGCTGCAGCATCATTTGTCAGGCCAACCTTCACACCATATTTTGGCAGTTCGTGTGCATATGCTGCGCAGACTATCATATCCCCCTCTATACGGGCATAAGCAATCTGACAAATGATATCTCTGTTTGTTACACGAACTATCATCCTGTATTTGGGTGTGTTGTATTTATTTTTATCCTATATCACCAAGTGTTTCCGAGCATAGTAATCAGTTTTACCCTCTCGTCGTCTTCTAAATTTCACTTGGTATCTCTTAAAGTAGGCTTTATTCTTCACAACTTTAACAAACCCCATCCTAGTTTACAATCCCACCAACAGTGTAAAAGTGTTCCTATTTCTCCACATCCTCTCCAGCACCTGTTGTTTCCTGACTTTTGAATGATTGCCATTCTAACTGGTGTGAGATGGTATCTCATTGTGGTTTTGATTTGCATTTCTCTGAAAACAGTATGGCGATTCCTCAAGGATCTAGATCTAGATGTACCGTATGACCCAGCCATCCCACTACTGGGTATATACCCAAAGGATTATAAATCATGCTGCTATAAAGACACATGCACACGTATGTTTATTGCGGCACTATTCACAATAGCAAAGACTTGGAATCAACCCAAATGTCCATCTGTGACAGACTGGATTAAGAAAATGTGGCACATATACACCATGGAATATTATGCAGCCATAAAAAAGGATGAGTTTGCGTCCTTTGTAGGGACATGGATGCAGCTGGAAACCATCATTCTTAGCAAACTACCACAAGAAGAGAAAACCAAACACCGCATGTTCTCACTCATAGGTGGGAACTGAACAATGACATCACTTGGACTCGGGAAGGGGAACATCACACATCGGGGCCTATCATGGGGAGGGGGGAGGAGGGAGGGATTGCATTGGGAGTTATACCTGATGTAAATGACGAATTGATGGGTGCTGACGAGTTGATGGGTGCAGCACACCAACATGGCACAAGTATACATATGTAACATACCTGCACGTTATGCACATGTACCCTAGAACTTAAAGTATAAAAAAAAAAACAAAAAAAAAAAACCCCATCCTGAGGAACAGAGACCCGCGTCCGCAGCTCGACAGAGACCTGCAGGCCCAGCGGCGCTAGTGGGGGGAAAAGGGCTAAAAATATTTTTTATATAAACAGAAATTAAATATATGCTAAATTTTTCAGGAATGCAGTTACCTTTTCAATTGAGAGGATATTGTTCTTTGTTTTGTTTAGAACTTTACTACACGGTAATGTCTCTGCTCTTATCAGTGTGCATGTGTAACTATTGAATTCACACTGATACTACTTAGAGGTAGCTCCTGATGTCACTGTACCTGAGCATTTGTATATTGAAATGTTCCTTATTTGTTCATAAATTTTTCTTTCTTTTTTTTCTCCTTTATATAATAGGATATTGTATTGATTTTTTACAAATGTATGTGACTAAGCAAGTTTTTAAATAATTATATCTCAGGATATAAAAAGAGGCCTTGTGTCTGATGGGCTTGAGAATTGCCGGCATGGACAGCCTCATTAGTTCTTGTCTTAAGGCAGAGGATAATAAAAGTTAAAGGTTCAGACTTAATCAGAGTGCTAGAAAAAAGAACAGCGAGCCGGGTGCAGTGGCTCACATCTGTCATCCCAGCACTTTGGGAGGCCAAGGTGGGCAGATCACCTGAGGTCAGGAGTTTGAGACCAGCCTGGTCAACATGACGAAACCGTGTCTCTATTAAATATACAAAAATTAGCTGGGCATGGTGGTGCCTGTCTATAGTCTCAGCTACTCAGGAGGCTGAGACAGGAGAATCGCTTGAACCCGGAAGGCAGAAGCTGCGCTGAGCCGAGATCACACCACTGCACTCCAGCCTGGGCGACAGAGGAAGACTCCATCTCAAAAAGAAAAGAAAAGAAAAGAAAAGAAAAAATAGCAAGAACATATCCCACAGGAAAAGAAGCCGAAGAAAATCATGAAGGGAATTCATGTATTGGGCAACTTGTCAGAATGGACAGAGCTTGGGCTCAGGAATTAATGCATGAGTTTGGCACTCTTCTCTCAACTTTCAGAATTCAACTGTCCTGAATTCTGGCTTCTAGGGGTCCCTGCAGGGTCAGAATGAATATTAGAGATAATGACCTTAAAACACCTAGCACAGAGTTGCAAAAATGTTACAAATTGTAAATACTATACATAATAACACTAATGCCATCTGGCTCTTACAAATGGAAAATGATGAAGCTATCTTACTGGCTTTTAGAGAAGTCGACCGAGTTTTCTACAATTGCTGGTGGCTGGATTTTGGGACCAGGCTCTAAAATCCAGGTTCTTTAGATTATTTTGAGCCTAATAACCAACTGTAGGTTTGACCTGACTTGAATCACTCTCTCCCTCTAAAATTCCCTGGACTCTTGCTTTGTCCATACAGAACCCGTCCATCAAATTACACCAAATATCGCACAATCCTGTGGCTTTCTCATGGCAACATAAGTGCCTTTGACATGTGAGCTCTTTCCTTTTTTTCTGGAAACAGGGTC
Source organism: Piliocolobus tephrosceles (assembly GCF_002776525.5). NCBI lineage: Eukaryota > Metazoa > Chordata > Mammalia > Primates > Cercopithecidae > Piliocolobus > Piliocolobus tephrosceles. The sequence continues at coordinate 107,062,618 of NC_045442.1, read as the reverse complement.
TTGCTCCGTTGCCCAGGCTGTGATCGCAGCTCACTGCAGCCTTGACCTCCCTGGCTCAAACAATCCTCCCACCTCAGCCTCCCAAGTAGCTGAGACCATAGGCACGCACCACCACACCTGGGTAATTTTGTAATTTCTTTGTAGAGACAGAATCTCCCTGTGTTGCTCAGGCTGGCTTCAAACTCCTGAGTTAATGCTGTCTTCTCACCTTGGCCTCCCAAAGTACTGGGATTACAGGAGTGAGCCACCGCACTCAGTCTAGATTTTTCCTTTTCAATAGTCACTTTTATGCTTATGAATAAACTACAATTTTATGAAGGTGGTGGGTGCTGGAGGGATCCTTACAGCCCTGGTGCTTCCTCTGTGGGTTCAGCCTGCCCTGTGAACTAATGAAATTTAACCGGTGTGGTGCTCCCTCCCACGTAGACTTCTCTCTCTGACCAAACTGCCGCTGTTTTCCTTCCCTTTGGTCCCCCAGAACCTGTGCAAGTTCCAAGTCCAGCAACAACTTGTCTCCTAGATTCTTTACTGCTTGTTCAATTCCAGATGCAAGAGATATAGCTTCACTGGTGGTTCTGATCTTCTTACGGTTTTTCTGTTGCCGCAGGGGGTAGTCACCAAGCTTTTGCTCAAACACTGAAACACTCAAACTACGTACAGAGAGATGCTTTACCAGTTACTCACCTTCCTCACTGGGCATCTGCAGAGACTCCTAGAGACAATATGAGTTATGAATTTTGCATTCAAAATCTTTTAAATTGATAACAAAATGAATCTGTCCCACAGTGCAGAAAGATCACTGCTTGGTCAGTTTCCTTTTGGGAGAATTATTTCTGATTTTCTTTTTAAGTTAAATGCTAGTTATTAGAAAAGTAGCCACATGGCCCCCTGAGTCTGTTCAGATCTTTTGGTCCATTTTCCTTCTCCTCTTCCACACCCCTCAATTTGCTTGTCACATGTGTTCCAGATTCCTTCTGTTCTTGTCTTTGGCAGGATCATCTTGAATTAAGAGTAGTGTAAATATATCCTGCCTCTGTTTCTACTGTGAAGGCCCCTCTCTCTGCGTTTCCTGCATAGTTTCCTTAGGCTGTTGTGTGCATTTTGGGTGGTGTCTACATTCTTTTATTTTTTTTAGATAGAGTCTCACTCTGTCACCCAGGCTGGAGTGCAGTGGCACAATCTTGACTCACTACAGCCTCCACCTCCCAAGTTCAAGCAATTCTCCTGCCTCAGCCTCCCAAGTAGCTGGGACTAGAGGCAGGCACCACCGCACCCGGCTAATTTTGTATTTTTAGTAGAGACGGGGTTTCACCATGTTGGCCAGGCTGGTCTTGAACCCCTCACCTCAAGTGAATTCGTCTGTTTGTTTGTTTATTGAGACAGAGTTTCACTCTGTTGCCCAGGCTGGAGTGCGGTGGTATGATCTCAGCTCACTGCAACCTCTGCCTCCCGGGTTCAAGCAATTCTCGTGCCTCAGCCTCCCAAATAGCTGGGATTACAGGCACCAGCCACTATGCCCGGCTAATTTTTGTATTTTTAGTAGAGATGAGGTTTCACCATGTTGGACAAGCCTGTCTTGAACTCTTGACCTCAAGTGATCCGCCCGCCTCAGCCTCCCAAAGTGCTGGGATTACAGGCATGAGCCCCCGCGCCTGGCCAGGTCTGCATTCCTAGTGCTACTTTTGGACCTGACAATCTCAGACAACAATATTCAGTGCAACTGGGGCAGATAAGTGCCCCCTGCTCTCACATTTCTCTTTAGTCTTGGCATCTTCAAGTTAGACCCAGGTCATTATTTTTGTATCCATGACATTTCATCATGCAATAAATACTGAGGTGTTAAAAACACCAAAAAAGCCCTAAAAATGCCGAGAAAATTATCCAAGCATTTAATATGAAGGAAGATAAATTTTCACATCTCTTTTCAAATATAAATTGATTATAAAGCATATTGCGTGACTTCAAGCCTAAGGTTTTCTGTATCTGGAAAACTGAAATTTAATTGCAGCCTTCTCCATGTCACCATAGTGCCACGCACAGCATAGCGCTCAGTGCCCCAGGCACCTTCTAACTTCCATTCCCAAACAGATCTTCCCTCCTCACCATTCCTCAAACCCCAGCCATCTCCACCTGCTGACACTGTAGCTTCATCCCCAGATCACTTCATCTTAAAGTGATTTTCCCTTTTCTGGATTCCAAGAAGGACTTTGCTTGCAAAAATGTTTATTAAAAAAAAAAAAAAAAAAAGGCAACAGAAGTTCTACAATTAATCTTTTCTTATAAGTAGACTTTATTTTTTAGAACAGGTTGGCCAGGCACAGTGGCTCACGTCTGTAATCCCAGCACTTTGGGAGGCCAAGGCAGGCAGATCACCTGAGGTCAGGAGTTTGAGACCAGCCTGGCCAACATGGTGAAACCCCATCTCTACTAAAAATACAAAAATTAGCTGAACATGGTGGCGCTCACCTGTAATCCCAGTTACTTGGGAGACTGAGGCAGGAGAATCGCTTGAACTGGGGAGGCGGAGGCTGCAGTGAGCCAAGATCACACCACTGCAGTCCAGCCTAGGTAACAGATTAAGACTCTATCTTGAAAAGAAAAAAGAGGAGAAGGGAGGGGAGGGGAGGGGAGGGGACTGAAACAGATTAAGACTCCATCTCAAAGAAAGAAAAGAAAAGAAAAGAGCGAGAGACAGCAAACAAGACGTGGTTTATCGGGGGAACTTACGTACAGGGACGGTCCAGTGGTGGCAGGTTGGACAGGAGAACCACTACCATTTGTAAAAAGCTTACAGTTTATACAGCATTTTCACTTAGCACCCTCCACCTAGCAACCTCCATTTAACCCAAAACGAAGGGCCTTGATCCCCTGTATGACCTCCTTTTCAAGAGACAGGCCACAGGTTCGGATATCCATCATGGATAAGGAGTGAATCCCTGGGTTGGCCACTCCTGGATTCCTTAGCTCAGAACTCTGAATGTACATTCTTCTTGATCATGGAATCATTCTCAGGGCATGCCTAGGTTAAGTTACTGCTGTCAGGTGCATCTGTATACACTCCCTAATGCGTTGCTCTTTTATGAGTGAATGGCCTTTAATTTGGCATTATGTTTTCTATGTCCATGCTGTGCTTCTCTTTTATTCTTATTTATTCAGTGTATATTTCTTAAGGGCATATTAGGCACTGCTGTGTAGGTCTGGAAAAACAGGGAACACACAAGGTACCTGCCTTCTTAGTGCCAGCATTTCAGAGCAAAGAGGCAGGTGACAGACAAATAAATAGATGGCATGGGGTATAAGTGCTCTGAAAAAAAAATAAGACAGTGTAAGGGAAATCGACACAGGATACTTGAAAGAGAAGGCCTTCTGGATGAAAGGACAATGTAAGCAGACACCAGGGAGCAGTGAGGGAGGAGGTGGCCATGTGGATATCTGTCTCGTGGAAGAGCCCAGAAGGCAGAGGAAATAAGGCAAGTTAGACAGTTAAGACCAAGGCCTTAGGTGGGGTGGCAGGATGGCTACATGGGACTGAGGGACCATATTGGGGTGGGCTGGGGGTGGGACATAGTCAAGATCAAGGTCATGTAGGGTCTTACAGGCTATGGTAAAGACTTGAATTTTTACTCTGAGTCAGAGGGGAAGTCATTGGCTTTTTATTTTTCTAAAAATGGAGTCTTGCTCTGTCACCCACGCTGGAGTGCAGTGGCTCAATCATAGCTTGCTGCAGCGTCAAACTCCTGGGCTCCAGCGATCCTCCCATCTCAGCCTTCCTAGTAGCTGGGACTACAGTGCACACCACTAAGCCCAGTTAATGTTTAAATATTTTTTTTAGAGACAGGATCTTGCTCTGATGCCCAGGCTGATCTCAAACTCCTGGCCTCAAGTGATCCTCCTACCTCGACCTCCCTAAGTGCTGGGATTCCAGGCATGAGCCACCACGCCTGGCCTCCACTGGCGGATTTTAAAGACTTGTATGCTTAGTTAAAGCAGTCTGTAGGGGGATGGGGCAAGCCTGGAAGTGGAGAGGGCCGTGAGGAGGCCCCTGGACAACTTAGTGACAACAGGCCATGGTTAGGTGATGGCCATGAGAGGTGAGAATCAGATCCCAGTTCACAGAGTTGATGGGATTGGCTAATGGTCTGACTGGGAAGGACTGTAAAGAAAAGCAGGGAGTCAAGAATGATTAGAAACAAGGTTTGTGCCCTCGGCAGTTGGAGAATTCCTGATGTCATTTACAGAGAACGGGGAGGGGGTCTGAGGTGGGATTAAGCTTGAAGAACAAACTCCAGTTGGGTTTTGGACAGACTACATTCGAAGTTCCTGTTGGACGTTGAAGGCTGTTGGCTGTGAGTCTGCCTTCCAAATCCCTGAGTCCTTGAATTCAAGGTCGTGTGTTGGCTGTCTTCGTATTAGGACATCTAACACTTGTGTTTGACTTAATGGGATTCAAATTTGCATATGTGTGGTTTTCTGAATGTGGCCTACAGTTTCACTTGGATCTTCATATTCTTTTTCATCATAATCTGAAAAAGCAGAAAAAAAACCATTGGAAAGAAATGCTGTATGAAACTTTCTGAAAATGGATGGAACCAGAAATGATGCTGACAGGAGTTTTAGAAATGAAAAATAGAGAGTATTCAGACCAAATATAAGTAAATTAGCATAAATCAGCATTCTCTGATTTCCACGCCTACTTACCCAAGTTGGTTGACTCAACAGCTGCTAAGACTACAGCTGTGTGATTCCTCCACATTTTTTTTTTTGCATGGAAAAGTGTTTCAGATTGTCATTGCTTCATCATTTCCAATTCCATATTAGGTTATCTTTTTTTTTTTTTTTTTTTGCCTGACCATAGTAGTTAAGAAAAGTCTTGCAACTGTCCTTCATTCTGTTAAACCAACTGTAGCATATGTTTTCACCTGACATTTTGTTTTAGATCTACTTGGGACTTTACATTTTTTTTACATTTTTTACTTAAAAATTTTTTAAAATAGAGATAGTGTCTCATTATTATGAATGCATGGGGCAGTCATACCTCCTGGGCTCAAGCAATCTTCCTGTCTCAGCCTCCCAAGAAACTGGGGCTAACAGCATTGTATCACCACATCCAACTAGTTTTTTTTATTTCTTGTTATGTTGCCCCGGCTGGTCTTGAACTCCTGGCCTCAAGTGGTCCTCCCACCTTTAAGTGCTGAGATTACAGGCATGAGCCACCACACCTGACCTTGGGGTTTTATTTTTGCCTTCGAGGCCCTCCAGACAGTTCTTCTTGGAGGTTTGAGGAAGTCTTCTGTAAAGAAAACTTCCTTATACCTGGCTGATGATGGTAAAAGTTCCAGGTGGAGAAAGACTTCCTAGGCAGAAGGAAAAGCAATTGCAAAGCTATGTAGCCTCTACAAGAGCAGATGCGTAGTTTAGGGTGACTGCATAGGACCTGGGAAGAGAGCTGAGTCACAAAGGGCAGATGACTGGCAGGTAATGAAGGTCCTTACGGGCTATGCTAAGTAGTATGGAAAATGAGGAGTATTCAAAATTCAGAGCCCAGGGTACTGTGATGGGATTGCATTTTTTGACAAAGCTACTTTGACTGCCATGTAAAGAACAGATGGGAGGTGAGGGAGCCTGATTAGAAGGTCCTTGATGATGCAGGCAAAAGATGATGAAGGTCTCAAAGTTCTTTGAGCCTCGACTGGAACACATTTAGTGTGACATGTGTTTATAACATAAAGTTAAATATGAAAGCAGAAACATTGGTGATGGAGAGGAGAGCACAAAATTGGGGAGATAGTGTAGCCAGGTTAAAAGCCTATACTGCTCACTGCACAACAGCCAGTAAGTCAAGAGACAAGGAGTTGGGGTAAGGAAAATGACTTTATTTGGAGAGCCAGCGAACTAAGAAGATGGTGGACTGGTCTTCTAAAGAACCATCTTAAAAGACATGAATCTCAAGCTTCTTTTTATATTTGGGAAAGGGGAACAAGGAGAGGGTTGTGGTGACAGGTGACCACAGACATCTGAGCAGTAGCAGGAGTCTGAGGGTGTTACATTGAATATTGCATTGTTACTTGTGTCTGTGCCCTTTTTACTTCCTCAATGGTGAGTTTTGGGAAGGGACTATTATCATCCTTGCTTTAAACTGTAAACTAAATTCCGCCCCATGGTTATCTTGGCTTATGTGTGGGCATGAGCAAAGGCAGTCAGCTTGAGAGGTTAGAAGCAAGATGGAGTTAGTTAGCTATGTTAGGTTTCTGTAACTGCTACATCTTACATGTAGGATTACAGCATCTGCTTGGATGAATGGCGATATCACTCTAGCCTGAGAAGCAGATGGGCTTAGGTGGAGGTTTCATGGGACCATACTTGTGTCAGGACATGACATCTTTGTGGAGCCCAGGGGTCATCCATTAAGCAGCTGGGAATACAGTTCTGGGGCTCAGCAGAGACCTCAGCCTGGAATAACATGTTTAGAAGTCATCAACATCTCATTAGGAAAGAGAAAGAGACCACCTAGGAGAGGAAATAGAGCAATGAGAGAAAATGGTCAACGAGGGAAACCATGCTGGGATTGAGTGTCTGTGGTACCAATGATCTTACTACTGATGACAGAGTTAAAAAAGAAAAGAGAGAGTTGTATTCAAATTCTGGTTGATTTAGTCTTTTGTTAACATTTCCTGACTCACCAACTGGTAAATGTCCAAGAAAAATACATTTTTTTGTTGTATCAAAAAATATCCATGCTATTTGATCACTCTTCAGGCATTAACAAATGGTGTCAATGGGAACATTTTAACAAAATGTCCTTTCTACTATTAATACCCACAGCAACCAACTTGGAAATCAGTCATCATAGAAGATGACTGCAGGTTCTGGCTTTCCCAAATCACCAATCATTCACACCTTTGTACATGGTTGTGTACATATTCTGTTCCTACTATTATGCAACACTCAGTGGCACTGGACACTTGGGGAATCTTCAGGACTTTAAGTAGTTCATCGTGGCCAGGCGCGGTGGCTCAAGCCTGTAATCCCAGCACTTTGGGAGGCCGAGACAGGTGGATCACGAGGTCAGGAGGTCGAGACCATCCTGGCTAACACGGTGAAAACTCGTCTCTACTAAAAAATACAAAAAACTAGCTGGGCGAGGTGGCGGCGCCTGTAGTCCCAGCTACTCGGGAGGCTGAGGCAGGAGAATGGTGTAAACCTGGGAGGCGGAGCTTGCAGTGAGCTGAGATCCGGCCACTGCACTCCAGCCTGGGCCACAGAGCGAGACTCCGTCTCAAAAAAAAAAGTAGTTCATCGTTTTGCCCCAAACCTAGACACTACTATAAGAAACCCAACTGGCTACTCTTATGAGCAATAGGGGTTCCTGAACAATATCACAGAACAATGAGAAACCCTGTACTTGTGAATCTCTTTACAACCCCAGGTGCTTAAGCATGGTTTGTAAAGGTGACTGCCTGGTTGCCTGGTAAGTCTGAGTGACTTGCAGGCAGCTATCTGTCTGGGGCAGGAGTTCTTCTCTGAAGCCATGGAAAGTGTCAGGGAAGGCCAGATACACATCACGTAAGTGCATGAGAAGTAATACTTTCAACGGCAGCAGCATCTTCCAAATGATAAAAATAACTCAGCTTTAGTCAGTAGCCCTGAAGCCAAGTGTCCCCTTTCGCTGCCTGTTCTCTGTTGGTATTCTGCAAAGGGACATCGTGTCTTTCACAGTTTGGAATGTAATGTTTCTCTTCTCGCTGATGTAACGGTCTTAGTATCTGTCTGCTCCTCCTCGTGTCATGTATTTGGAAGGTCCTCACCTCTTGCTCACTTGCATTTTACATTCCTCTTGTCTATTGTTCATTCATACAGCAAGAAATTGACGGCTTCCTGTCAGGCACTAGTTAGCAAAGTTGCTTATACTCTGATTTCTATCGTTCTCTCAGTTTTTTAGACTGTAGCTGTTTAATTACAATACAGCAACTTTCATGTCAGTATTTCTCCTAAAGGTCTTAGTTTATTTTATTCCGCCATCACTCAAGATTCCTTGCGGTCCTCTATTCTGAAAATAGATGCATTTCTTCCAAAATACCGGATCAGCTTTTAGATTTTTCAGAGTTCTTGGCAAGTCTCCTTTTGGAAACCTTGACTGACTCTCCTTGATTCTCCTTTTCTCTTAGCTCCGGACTGAGCTCCGTCTCAAGAGCTCTCATGTTATAAAGCTTGTGTTCGTGAGCAGAGATGGACTGATAGTGGGTGTTATTAATCATTTAAAGATGTGGCTGTCACTGCTCTTATTTCCTGTGTTAAGCTTCCCACCAGCAAACCTGGCCAAGTGCTTTGGCTGGCGCTGTGGAAACAGCCTTCGTGTACACACTGCTTGGCCCTTCACTCCCTTCACGCCCTTCTTCCCATCAAGACGTAATGATTGGCTGGACGTGGTGGCTCATGCTTGTAATCCTAGCTCTTTGGGAGGCCAAAGTGAGAGGATCACTTGAATCCAGGAGTTGAGACCAGCCTGGACAACATAATGAGACCTCATCGCTACAAAAAAAAAAAAAAAAAATTAGGCATAGTGGCACATGCCTGTAGTCTGAGCTACATGGGAGGTTGAGGCTAGAGGATTGCTTGAGCATAAGAGGTCAGGGCTGCATTGAGCCATAATTGTGCTACTGCACTTAGCCTTGGTGACAGAGTGAGACCTTGTCTCAAAAAAGAAAAGAAAATAAAAGAAAAAAGAATGGAGTTCATCTCTACCCACCATGCTAGAGCAGGGCATACCATTCATTGTGGAGGCAAAACTCCTGCGTAGCTGCCAAAATAACTCCTGAGTGCTTTGCAATGGAGAGAAACAAAGGAATGTTGGGTCACTGCCCGAGTCATGGAGTCTCTGCCGGAGCCATAGAAAGCTTTTGATTTCTGGAGCCACATTGAATGGACTGATTATGTTTAAAATTATAAAAGAAAAATATAGCCTAAGATAATTGAGTGCAATAAACCAATGTATCTTATTTGTTCTTACATGTAAAAATTGCTGAGTGGGTACCATGGTACCCACTCAATTGCTAAGCCGTGGAAGGAGCCTTGCTTTGGAATTCTCTCAGCTCTTTCCCATCATTTGCTTAGCTTTGTCCCTTTTCAGCCTCCTGTACTAACTGATAGCACATGTGTTTCAGAATGGAACCTGGAAAAGGAATGTGTGCAGCCCTCGTAAGGATATTCCATTCCACATTCCATATGCTGTTAGATAATATGCTGGCTAGACTATCAACAGTTACCCCAGGAAGGGGGAATTTGGATTGGAAAGGAATCAAAGGAATTGGAGGTAACATAATGGACTGCAGTTAAACTGTAATAGGGTGGTCTGGACAACTGGACGAAGGCCAGGTTCAAAATTGCAGGCAATCCCCTCTGCCCTTTTAGAATAAGGCAAGGTCCACTGAATGGAGAACAAGGCAGACCATCAGCCTTCTTAGGGTTTAATTCAAACATGGGCTCTGAGCTTTGTCTTTTGTTCTCTTTAAAGGAGCAAGCCATTGAATCCAGCCAGAAAAACCTGTGCGTATCCATCATAAACATCCACAAAATCTTCTTTAATCTCTCTTGTAATTCTCCCTAAGAAGTAGGGCTCTAAAATACGTTCTTGGTTGCATCTGATAAGTGTCAGCTGATGTTCATGACCCCTTCATTTCCTGTGTCCCTTGTACTTGATGCAATGACTGGCATAACCTATTTGTTGGAAGGAATGAATGAATGGCATTGGTGGCTGGGCACAGTGGCTCATGCCCAGCACTTTGGGAGTCTGAGGTGGCTAGATCAGTTGAGGTCAGCAGTTTGAGACCAGCCTAGACAACATGGTGAAACGCTGTCTCTACTAAAAATTCAAAAATTAGCTAGGCATGGTGGCTCATGCCTGTAATCCCAGTTACTTGGGAGGCTAAGGCCGGAGGATCGCTTGAACCCAGGAGGTGGAGGTTGCAGTGAGCTGAGATCACACCACTGCACTGCAGCCTGGGTGACAGAGCAAGACTCTGTCTCAAAAAAAAAAAAAAGTGAAAAAACAGGGAAAGTGTGAGTAAGTGGAGGAAAACAATGAAATCCAGTTCTGAGGGTAAGGAACATGCCATCAGTATGATGAGGGATGTGATATGGTATGAGGATGGGGCTTTTCAAACTGTATTCTGTAGACCAGTAGACCATGACAAATAGGCACGCGCACGCGCGCACACACACACACACACACACACACACAAGGACTTCCGTGTTCTGACAGATGTTGCACACTATATCTCACTGTGGGATCACAGTGTATGTTTGTATACTGAAGTCTCTGAAAAAACCTGCAATGAAGAGAACCTGGTTAACCTTTCTTTTACTCAGCATTCCCCTATTGTATTTGACTGTGGAACCCTCTGCGTTATACCCTTTTACATCCCAGAACCCACTGAACACAGTTTTTTCAACATTGGTGGAAATTTACAAAATCATCGTAGTCTTGAGTCCAGCTGACCTGAGTGTGAATCAAGGTTTACCACATAGTGTGTGATCCTGAGTCAAATTAAGTAACCTCTGGTTCCCTCCTCCTTCATCTATATGATGAGCATAATGTCCATCTCCTAAAAGGAGAGAATGAAGGCAGATAACGCAGGTAATCCATCTTGCGTGCACCCAACACACGGTGGCTCTTCCCTGGTTAATTTCTGCCCTGATGCGCACAATTTCCCTGCACCACTCTGCTATCCATAAAGAGGGGCTTCTTAGGATATAACCTATTGTCCTTAAACTTTATGAGCAGTGCAATAATTGTTATCTGCACCTGTAAAATGTGAATAGCTAGTCTTTCTTTTTAAAATACTTTCCCAAAGGAAAATTATGGCAAAGAGATCATGTCCTAAGTAGTTTCTCACGTGTTGGTGCTATCGCCTCCTAAGTTTTGGCAACGTTATTTCTCTGCTTTTTTCTTGACTCCCCCCTAGTTCTTCTAAATTGGATGTTAAACAGGGGAAGTCTTTTTAATATCCTGGAAATGTGTTTTATTAATCTACCAAACAAATGGCTGTCCAACAACTCCATGAAACAAGAAGAACAGCCACTAACATTCATTTTGCTTTTCCCAGGCGCCAGGTAGCGCTGTAAACTCTTTATGTGTGTAATTCATTTCATCTTCACAACAACCCGATGAGGTAAGTGCTATTATCTGCAGTTTGCAGAGAAGGAAACTGAAGCTGGTGGAGTAACATGCCTAAGGCCACCCTGCTAGGACAAGCTGAATGACCATGACGCCGAGTGACTAAAGCCTTAGGAAAAAAGATGAGTTGAAAATGGGAGAGCTACCTAGGGTAGAACCGCAGAGTTTTTATTTTCTTGCCAAGTTTTAGTAAAAATTTCTCAGTTTTCAGGAAACAAAAGTTATATATTTTAAAGTTTGAAATCACAAATTAGGCACCACTCTCCCATATCTAGCCTCTACATTTTTAAGCAAGATCAACAGAACCCAGTGGACTTCCATGGAATGCAGGTACCTTGTTCCTGGTGTGCCTCCAAAACTCAGTGCCTTTTCTAAGGCAGGGCACATATAATTGACTACAGGCTGGGCATGGTGGCTCACGCCTATAATCCCAACGCTTTAGGTGGCAGAGGCAGGAGGATCACTTGAGCCCAGGAGTTGGAGACCAGCCTGGACAACTTCGTGAAAACCTGTCTCTACAAAAAATGCAAAAATCAGCCAAGTGTGGTGGTGTACACCTGTAGTCCTAGCTGTTTGGGAGGCTGAGGTTGGAGGATCACGTGAGCCTGAAGAGGTTGAGGTTGCAGTGAGCCAAGATTGCACCACTGCACTCCAGCCTGGGCAGGAGAGTGAGACCCTGTCTCAAATGAAACAAAACAAAACAAAAAAAGTAGAAGATTGCCAAATATTTAAATATCAGTTACTATTAATTTAAAAGTCCACCAGAGGTGTCCTTGAAGTCAAAAGCTGCTATTTTCCCCAATGCCAGAACTCCTAACAGTGGACCCCAGGCCCTAGGAGGTGGTCTAGAGTTGCCCCTAAATTAAAGGCTTTGTCTTCTGCACACATGATGCAACCTCAGGATCGGACATGTGGTAGGTCCCAGCCTGTGTCCCGTGACACCTTGGAGAACAATTGAGACTGGTTGATATTTGGAGGGTTAAGCAAAGGACCTTTCTTTTGCCAGCGACTCTGCTGTGGTTGAAGTGTCTTGAGGGCAGTGAATGGGTCCTCGCTGGGCTCATCTCTGAGCTGCACACCTTGACTTGACACAGGAGTCAAGTAGTAAGTGTTGGTTGAAGGAATCAGCGATGTTTGGCTGCCCATTGTGTGCTCTCAAATATTTGCTGGGGATATGGTGATAAGGGAGGAAAAAGACCCAAAGAGTAATGACCGAGCAGTTATGTGAGTGAATCAATGATGTGACCACATTGCTTTTTCTTAGCCGATAGTTGCAGCTCTGTGCAACTTTTTCTACTTATTGCTGGAGGTAATCACATTCCAACCCTGAGGACTGGTCCTGTGCTGGGCGGTACTGCAGTGACCTCTACATTTGAGCTGGGGTTTCTTGTATCTCAGGAGGGTTAGGGGCCTATGGGAACTTTTTGTCATCTGGGGGGAAAAAGGCTTTCTTAGGGGAAAAAGAAAAGTCTCCTTTTTATCCTCTAGGGGTGAAAAGGAAGTGCCGTTAGAATAGGAAGGGTCTTCTTGTAGGCTTGAAAAGAGAAGGACTTGACAAGTGGCACCTGGGCTTTGTTCAGCAGGACTGAGAGGGCAGGAGCATAGCTGGCTTTTTGTAAGACTCACAAACCCTGTGGCCCATTGATGACATGCTCTCTGCTCTACAAAGTGGACTTTCCTTGCACTGGAATTTTATTTTCCTCCCTGTGCTGGTGTGAGATTCTCTGGATACATAAGGTGACCTGAGAAGAAGCAGACTGTGTCATCACAATTTATTTGTAGGATCTGGGTTTTCTCCTTCAGAGGAGGTGCCACTCACGCCCAAGATGCCTGCTCTGTCCCCGAGCCTTTCAGAACAAGGGCAGGATGGAGAGGAGCCCAGCTAAGGGGGGCCAGCTCAAAGTCATTCAGGAAAAACAGATATACACAGACATGGCCGGAAGCCTCAATGTGTTATTCTAATGTAGGAAGGTTAAAGTGGAACTTTCTATCATAGTTTAAAAAAAGAAAAAAAAAGTGAAGGCTGGGGCCGGGCACAGTGGCTCATGCCTATAATCCCAGCACTTTGGGAGGCTGAGATAGGCTAATCACCTGAGGTCAGGAGTTCAAGATCAGCCTGGCCAAGATGGTGAAACTTCATCTCTACTAAAAAAATACAAACATTAGCTGGGCATGTTGGCACATGCCTCTAATCCCAGCTGCTCTGGAGGCTGAGGCAGGAGAATTCCTTGAACCTGGGAAGCGGAGGTTGTAGTGAGCCAGGATTGTGTCACTGCACTCCAGCCTGGTGACAGAGCGAGACTCCATCTCAAAAAAAAAAAAAAAAAAAAAGCTGAGCATGGCGGCTCATGTCTATAATCCCAACATTTTGGAAGGATGAGAGGGAGGATTGCTTGAGTCTAGGAGTTCGAGACCAGCCTGGGCAATATAGTGGGACCCCATCTCTACAAAATAAAAATAAAAATTAGCTGGGTGTGGTGGTGCAGACCTGTGGTCCCAGCTACTCAGGAGGCTGAGGAGGGAGGATCACTTGAGCCTGAGGAGGTGTGGGCTGCAGGGAGCCTTGATTGTGCCACTGCACTCCAGCCTAGGTGACAGAGCACGTCCTTGTCTCAAACAAACAAAACCCTACATATCTTGAGAGGTATTGGAGAGGCCTTAATACATGCCACACACATAGGACTCAATGAGCAATTCTCTGTCTCAAATAAACAATAGATATTTAAGAATATACTGCCATTAAACAACTCAGGTATGGAAGTTCATGAAAGATCCTTTGATTTAATAAGACATGAAGGGAAATTTAGCGTCACTGATGGCATCCTTCTCTCTCCTCACCGCGATCTCTTCCAGTGAACTGCTGAAGGCAAATCAGCAGTAGAGCAAGACGTGTTTTGCAGTTCAGTTATTGATTTTTAGGGAGCCTGGGTGGATACCCTTATCTGTGTCTCTTTGAGGGCAATGACAGGAGCCCTCATTGTCAACAGAGATAACAGTGAGGTTGTATTTTTATTTGTTCACAAACACTGACGTGACGAAGGGCTCTTACTGGTAGGCTTGAGGAGAGTAGCCTGGCGATTAAATGTTCTTATTTCGAGTGAGCAGCCGGGCTGTGTTCAGAAGAGCCCATTAGCAGAGCACAAGACCCACCTACAGTCCAATTAAGAGCAAAGGGATGTGACTGCGGAAATATGAATGGGCTGTGTTGGTAAAGCTGCCCGGGATTAGCGCCAGATGGAGCTTTTCTGTAGACAGTTTGTAGGAAACTGTTGTGTATTTTCACGCGGGATGTCCTCCTGCAGAGGGGGGATGGTTTCAGATAATGACTGTTGTGCTTTATGGGGATACCACCTGCAGAAATGTGTCTATTTTGACTGTTTATAGATTGCAGAAAGCTGGTGGAACCACCTTGAGAGAGGTGATCCTTTGATTGAATGTTTTTTCCATCCAACACCAAAAAATTACAGGCCATGACTGGATCTTAGAGCTGATTCTTGCCTTGTAAGACTACATAGTTTTGGTGAACATCTATCTTTTTTATTTTTTTATTTTGTGAGGCAGAGTCTCACTCTGTCACCCAGGCTGGAGTGCCGTGGTACAATCTTGGCTCACTGCAGCCTCCGCCTCCCGGGCTCAAGTGATTCTCCTGCCTCAGCCTCCTCAGCAGCTGGGATTACCAGTGCTCAGCACTGCGCCTGGCTAATTTTTGTCTTTTTAGTGGAGACGGGGTTTCTCCATGTTGGCCAGGCTGGTTTCGAACTCCTGACTGAATATCCTTCTTGAATGATGAAATCAACCTTATTTACCCTTGAAAGATGACTTAATCCTTACTGAGAGAGCTTCAAAAATACCTGTTACTCCGTACCTTCGTTTAAAAAAATAAGTCCTGTTGCCTTGTTAACTCCTATCCAATGCCTACTATAGCTCTGTTTACATATTACAAAATAAATAGAACCATGTCTTTGAAGTACCAGCCCTGTTAGTCCATGGTAGGATTTCTGCCTAAAATTTAAGCATCTTGACAACATGCGGAAGACTTAGATGGGGTCAGGGAAGGACCATTTCTCAGAAGAATAACTCCTCAGCTCAGCAAAGTTGTGTCATCTGTCCAAGGTAGCACTTTAGCAGTTTCCTAAATGAGGGAGGGTATTCATGGGTGTATGCATGTATGGTGTCTGTGCGTGTGTGCACACGTGCACATGTGCTCACACATGTTGTAACTGCAGAAAACAGGCAGGGGAGCCTGTGATTTGCCCTGTGTTTCTGTAAAGCCCCCTATAGCTTTAACTAATTTCCATGTTGTTGATGGAGGTTCAGATGTGAAATCTAATGGTGTCTGTGATCTGCAAAATAAACCCATCGGCCGGGTGCGGTGGCTCATACCTTTAGTCCCAGCACTTTGGGAGGCCGAGGCAGGCAGATCACAAGGTCAGGAGATTGAGACCATCCTGGCTAACATGGTGAAACCCCGTCTCTACTAAAAATACAAAAAAAAAGCTAGCCGGGCGAGGTGGCGGGCGCCTGTAGTCCCAGCTACTCGGGAGGCTGAGGCAGGAGAATGGTGTGAACCCGGGAGGCGGAGCTTGCAGTGAGCTGAGATGGTGCCACTGCACTCCAGCCTGGGCGACAGAGCGAGACTCTGTCTCTAAAATAATAAAATAAATAAAATAAAAAAATAAAATGAAATAATCCTTCGTTCATCCAAGAACCTCCCCATGTCTTTCGGGTGGCTTTCCATCTTGTCTTGGTGCAGATAGTCTTCCATGGGACCCACTGATTGGTACCCAGGACCGTCTCTGGAAGGTTGAGGCGGAGGACAGAGGGGCATGGAAAAGGTGTGGAGTAATACATAGGACGTTTGCAAAGAGAAATGGGTGCAAGACAGCACAGAAACACGTTCAGTTGCCTCAGCTGCTGATGTTCAAAATAACTGCGGAAAATAAATGCTGCTACACCCAAAAGAAAAGGAAGGTGGAACTGGGGGCCTAGAGTGAATTTTTTCAAAGGTAAAAAGGAGCCCAAATTTCACAGAATGATCTCCCACTTCAGAAAGGGAAACCCTGTAAGTACACTATACACTTCCCTGCCTATTTTCTGGAGAGTGGTACTGAGTGTTTGGCACTGTCTGCAAGGAATTGGAAGCAGGGCTCTGACTAATTGCACAAACAGCAATTTTGTGCTTTTGAAGTGCAAAGACTCAGTCCTGTGTCCACGAAGCCTCCTTCAGGAGGTTACTTCTTGACATAGCCCATCAACCGGAGCTCCTGCTTCTAGGTGCTGAGCCTTAGGGTGCTTTCACATGCAATATCTAGGCAAGGAGTGGTGGCCCACACCTGTAATCCCAGCACTTTGGGAGGCTGAGGCAAGAGGATGGCTTGAGGCAGGAGGATCGAAGTCAAGGCTGCCGTGAGCTGTGATCATGCCACTGCATGCCAGCCTAGGCAACAGAACAAGACCTTGTTTCAAAACAAAACAAGAAAAACAAATTACGTGCAATATCCACCGATGGAAGTCATCATAAATTTGTTGCCAGAATGGGAATGTATCAGTTTATACTTCCTACATTTTGTTTTTTGTGATGACTGTAACTTTGGATCATTTTATCAGCGACTGGATGAAAGTTTATCTTTATTTTATCTAATGGGGGGTGAGGAATCCAAGGAGCTTCTCAAAGATAGCCAGTATAATTGATTATGAAGGGTAGTTCCCTGCTAAGCTTAAAATGCTGTCTTCAAACACTTTAGGCATCGTTTCTACCTAAGAGATGCGTTGTGGAGGCCAGTCTAGAGCACCTGTCACTGGTCTTCAGTGTGTTCAATAGATATCCTGATGATATACGAAACACTAGGATCCTCTCACCTGCTTCACGTGCTGTGTGTACTCCAACAGGTATTCTGCAATCCGAGCTGTTCATCATTTGTTAAACTACCGTGATCTGAGTCCCTCCAAAGTGAGATCCATTGGCAGCAAGAACTGTTTCATAGTATTATGTGTGTGTTTAAGGGCAGAGGGATGGTGTTATCTAACTGGCCTGTCCCAGTTTGCAGGCATGGAAGGAGTTCCTAGGATATGTGACTTTCAATTTTAAAACCGAGGAAGTCCTGGACAAACCAGGATGAGTTGTCGACCTGCTTGGGGGGCAATGGATTTGGCCATAAACGTCACCATTTCAAAATATTAAGTTGTTGGCATTCTGAATGCCCCTGGACCTATTTTGCGTCACAGAGTGGACTCGTTCCCCAGCAAGCCATGTCCACCCCTAGTGTACTCGATCAGCTCCTGACACGCCCCTACTAGGCACGCCAAAATGGTTGTAGAATGTGTTTCATTGTTCTCGTCCACAGATACAGGCACTTTGGTGACTCTGTGTTCCATCTGAGTGGGGGCTGAGACTACAGGATACCCCACCCCACTCTGTCTCCTGTCCTTCATCCAAGGTGTCACCATTTATATCTATCAGGGGGAGGCTTTGCAACTAACATTTAAAATAATAATAATAATATATTTCTGAGCCAGAGATTAGATGCCTACATATCTCTTCTGGCCTCAGCATTCTGTGGTCTTCTATGGAGAAAGGTTAATTTTCTGCAGGCTTTGAATAGAATGAAAAGTGCCTGTTCAAATGGTTCTGAGGATACTGAGAGACGCTCAGTGTGTGGTCTTTTTATTTTTAGTAATAGTGTTGGAAAAAATCAGGTTATGTTTATGCTGAGTGTGTGGGGGGCGCTGGTGAAATTGTGTAGTCTAGAAAAGGCTAGAATTATAAATTATTATAAACGTTGGCCAGGTGGGGAAATTCATATACCAAAAAAACACTGCGGTGTATGTCAGCTTACAGATTTTCACGTAGTTTCTTGTCCAAAAATGTATCTGAGAGCAGAAATGATTGATTATATTATGTTCAATGTATACCCAATATCTAGCACTGATACATAAATAAACCCATCATTTGTGACAAGGGTCTTCTGTCCACATTTAATTTTATTTTGTTACTTTTAATTAATTAATTAATTAATTTTTCAGCCAGGGTCCTGCTGCGTTGCCCAGGCTGGTCTCAAATTCCCGGACTCAAGCGATCCCCCCACCTCAGCCTCCTGAGTAGCTGGGACTGCGGGTGTGCACCACCACACCCAGCTTAATTTTATTTTTATGGTCAAATATGACACAGGTGAAATCCATTACCCAGACCTTCAAGGGAGTGTCACCATGGGGTTGGCAATGAGGACAAGGGGTGGTGAGGAAAATACATTGCTGGAAATCCAGTTGATAATAGGTTTGGTGAAAGATGTAAGAAATTTAGTTTGGAACCTCTGAGGTGGGGAAACTGAGAATTCTCCTCTTCAGAATATACATGTATATTGGCATGCATATCCAGACTACAATCTGGGCTGTATTGTACACAAGTATTGCTGTGTTTCCCTCGAAAAGTTAAAATATCCATCAGTGCCTCTGTGAGTTTGCCGTGGTATCCCACCCAGGACACCTGGGTGCACAGTTCGCGAGCTGCAGGTAGAGTGGCAGCAGTAATCATGGGAGTAGATGAGCTCAGGCGGAGGGCACAGGAGGTGGAGACAGCAGAGAAGAGCTTCACAGAGAACATCTAGGAAGGACCGCAGAAGAACAGCTTCGGGCCGGGCGCGGTGGCTTACACCTGTAATCCCAACACTTTGGGAGGCGGAGGTGGGCGGATCACCTGAGGTCAGGAGTTCGAGACCAGCATGGCCAACATGGCGAAACACCATCTCTAAAAATAAAAAAATTAGCTGGGCGTGGTAGTGCATGTCTAATCCCAGCTACTCGGGAGGCTGAGGCATGAGAATCCCTTAAATCCAGGAGGCGGAGGTTGCAGTGAACTGAAGTCATGCCACTGCACTCCAGTCTGGGTGACAGAGTGAGATGCCGTCTCAAAAAAAATAAATAAATAAATAAAATTAAAAATAAAAAAAATAAAAAAATAAAAAGGCAGGGCGTGGTTTTGGAAAGGGAGCCTAGAGACACAGGGGAAAATTGATGTACTGTCTATGACCAGCAAGAAAAATATGATTACACCTAACAAATGAATTTGGCATAGGCGAGAAGGCAGAAAAATAATCTATACAGCTAGCATGGTTGGGGGAGTTAGGAGAGGTCAAGGCCACGTGCACGTAGAGCAAGAGGTACAAGAGGCCCGGGGGCTAGAGCGCACCCTGGTGGATAGTCTGAGAATTGCACACTGGCTCAAGCAATGCATTTATGCAAGACCCCCATAACTGGCCCTTGACAGGAGCTTTCACTGGTGGTGTGTGGCGCTGCTTGAATTCAGAGCCATAGTTTTAACAAGCCAGCATTAAATCCACAAATCTTTGCCAAAGCACTTTAAGGCTCTTGACATTTATTGGAATTAATTTACCTGCAAGAAAGTTCATATATCTAGCTTTGTTAACCCTACATTCAGGAAAATGTTTCCGTGAGATAACTAAAACCCACATGGATGATACGTACTGTCACAGAACCCAAAGGTGACATAATTAAGCATATAACACTCTCGATTTTTGTGCAATTACCATCATCTCGTAACTGGTTGTTTCATTAGGAAAAAGTGGATGGAATCAGTGGAATTATATGTATGATATGAAATGCCACTTGGCATCTATTAAATTTTTATTTTGTAAAAAAATAAAGGACAAGGAAAGCATCCTATTCCAAGACTCCAAGAAGGTCCTGTTTTTAATTCCACACCACAAAAAATGCAAACAAATTTCTAATTACACTTCACGCATGGAGATCTGTAGAGGAAAAATAAATTGGTATACATCCACCCAAAAGCCACAAATCAGACCTAGAATGGCTAGTCACAAATATAACTTGTGTGCTTGGTGCTGATTACTTTCTCCGCAGTCTATTGTGAACAATTAAGAATTTAGATCTTGGGCTGGGAGTGGTGTTTTTAAAGTGTGCCTCAAAAGCATAAAGTTCATTTAAATTTCTCCTAATCCTGGTTTGCACTTCCTCTTCCTTTTTGGTTAGAGTATTCCTTATCTTCAGGAGGCCCCTATTAAACTATAAAGATTGCCTTGGGGCAGTGTTCATAGCACCACAGCACCCATCTATTTATCAGAATAATCAGCCCTTCCCGCTGGCTGAGAAAACACTATCATTTTTACTCTTTAAAAACGGAACAGCTTTCAGTAGCAGGTGCCATTAATTGATTTCATGGCAGGAAGATGGAAAATTCTCCATTTTTTCATTCTCATCAGTCACCTAAGAACATCTTAAAAGCTACAGAGAGGCCGGGCGCGGTGGCTCACGCCTGTAATCCCAGCACTTTGGGAGGCCGAGGCGGGCGGATCACGAGGTCAGGGATCAAGACCATCCTGGCTAACACGGTGAAACCCTGTCTCTACTAAAAATACAAAAACAAAATTAGCTGGACGTGGTGGCGGGCGCCTGTAGTCCGAGCTATTCCGGAGGCTGAGGCAGGAGAATGGCGTGAACCCAGGAGGCGGAGCTTGCAGTGAGCCGAGATCGCACCACCGCACTCCAGCCTGGGCGACAGAGCGAGACCCTGTCTCAAAAAAAAAAGAAAAAAAAAAAAAAATGCTACAAAGAAAGGGGGCAGCTGCCATGGAAAACAGTGGGGCGGTTCCTCAGAAAAAAATAAAATGACGATATGACCCTGCAATCCCACTTCTCTGTACCCAAAAGAATTGAAAGCAGGAACTCAAGATATTTGTATATCCACGTTCATAGCAGCATTATTCATAATAGCTAAGGGATAGGCTCGGTACAGTGGCTCACGCCTGTAATCCCAGCGCTATGGGAGGCCAAGGTGGGCGGAAGGGATCACTTGAGGTCAGGAGATCAAGACCAGCCTGACCAACATACCTAGACCCCATGGCGTCAAGACGGGAGAACTGGACACTGGGAAAGAGAGAGACTAGTATTGGGAGGAGCAGGGAAGCACCCACAAGGAAAAAGACCCTGTACATAAACTTGGCTAAGGAATTGTTCCAGTGAGGGAAATACCAGACACTGTAAATGGTTGTACACATGGGCCAGAGAAGTCTGTAAATTACATTTGAAACATATACACCTACTGTGTACCCATAAAAATTAAAAACTATTTTAAAAAATAAATTCCATTTGAGCCAGTCCCTCAAACCACCCAGGGTGGGTGGATGTCTGTCGTGCCTGGGAGAAGTCCCACTTCTGTTCTGCGTCTCACCTTGCAGGCTGCTTATCCGAATCCTGAAGATGGTGGACACCCATCCGCTAAGACTGAAATGAAATAGGACAGAGGTGCAGAGTGAATGGACCATACTACCTGTCATCTTGGCAACATGTGATTCAATAAAACAACTTCTTTAGACGTTTGATAGAGTGATTTGATAATGTAATTTACAAGTGATCATTTCTTTTTATTTTCATTTTCATTTTTTTTTTAGAGACAAAGGCTCACTCTGCTGGCCAGGCTAGAGTGCAGTAGCACACTCATAGCTCACTGCAGCCTCAAGTTCCTGGGCTCAGCAATCTTCCCACCTCAGCCTTCTGAGTAGCCGGGACTATAGGCATGAACCACCATGCCCAGCTAATTAAAAAAAAAAAAAATGTTTTTGTAGAGATAAGTCTTGCTATGTTGCCCAGGATGGTCTTGAACTCCTGGTCTCAAGTGATTCTCTCACCTCAACCTCTCAGTCTTCTTTTTGATTGTGTACCTGGCTTCAGCCCTTTTGTTTCTTCAAGGGTCTGGACTTGTCCTGGCCGAGGAGTATGTTGTTAAACAGTGGATTAATGGCGTGACTTATGCATCTATTTAATTTATACATATGCACAGAGAGATTTTTGCATACCTCAGTGGCTAACCAAATCAGGCAAACCACAGTTCATTTGAATAAGTCCTCCCATGCCATGAGACATCCCTGACAGGAATCCATTCTCCTTTTCCAGAGACATTCAGTAGCAAGGCCTGGTGTCCCTACTCATGCTCTTTATTGAATACAATTCATTTTGAGTGACCTTTACTTCTCAGTAATAGTTCTTTATTTGCGAAGTGCAGTTTGCAAACAGTGTAATCGGCCCTCTGGCTTCTGGTTACTAGTATTCCATCTGCTTTGTAATGTCATTGTAAAAACCAGCTGGGTAGGAAGGAAAAAGATATTGACTGAATCTTTTTCACTGGAAGAAAAATTTGTGTAGCAATAAGATTACCCTGGATTCAAATGGAATTTGAAGACAATACCAATGTTTTCTGTGTGTGTGTGTGTGTGTGTGTGTGTATTTGACTAACTTAGGGTGTTTTTCTTTGTATTTCTTCTTAGTACCTGAGAGTTAATGTACCCTAGTTATTTAATGATGGTACATTTCTAAAAATCAAAGGAAGAATAATAATTATAATAAAATGTTATAAAGTTAAACATAAGATCTTAGGCTAAGGAACCACTGTAAATACACCTGTAATCCCAGCAATTTGGGAGCCCAAGGTGGGAGGATTGCTTGAGGCCATGAGTTTGAGATCAGCCTGGGCAGCATAGCAAGACCTCATCTCCACAAAAAAAAAAAAATTTTAATTAGCTAAACATGGTAGCATGTGCCTGTAGTCCCAGCTACAGGGAGGCTGAGACAGGAGGATTGCTTGAGCCCAGGAGGTCAAGACTGCACTAAGCCATGATCACACCACTGCACTCCAGCCTGTCTCAGCCTGAGACAGAGTGAGACCCTGTCTCAAAAAACAACAGCAACAGGCCGGGTGCCGTGGCTCACGCCTATAATCCCAGCACTTTGGGAGGCCAAGGCGGGTGGATCACTTGAGGTCAAGAGTTCAAGACCAGCCTGGCCAACATGGTGAAACCCTAAGTAGCCGGGCATGGTGGCATGCCCCTGTAATCCTAGCTACTGGGAGGCAAAGGCAGGAGAATTGCTTGAACCCAGGAGGCGGAGGTTGCAGTGAGCCAAGATCCTGTCACTGCACTCCGGCCTGGGCAACAGAGCAAGACTTCATCTCAAAACAAACAAACAAACAAAAAACCCCACCATAACAAAGAAACTATGGATAAATTGACCCACGGTGAGGGTATTAGTAAGGACTCTTGGAATTGTCCCCCTAGACTATGGCTCATTAGTTATTTTATAGTCCTGCCTTTTCAGGAACCTTTGTATTATCTCTTAGACCCTGTTTTGTTTTGCTTAAAAAAGGTGATGTTAATACTTGTCTGTAGGCTGGTCTTGTCAAGTCTTGCAAACTTGTACTGCTGTTGTGCCGATTTCTTGGATAGGAGCCTGAGGTTATCATGTTTCCCTAACAATGCTCAAACTTGCCCCTATTCAGCGACTGACTGTTTAGAAAAGCCTGGCTTTCTTGGGTTGCCCATGAACTTGACCCCTTAGATACTGGCGGTGAAGAGCCTGAGTTAAAAAAAGGAGTTGAAAAAAAAATGTAAGCAGGTGACTCTCAAAGTGTCGATCAGTTGCCACCTTCCCTACTTGCAATAATCCTAGAAACTCTCACTTCTACTTCTCGAAGAACAATCCATAGCCACCTAGAAACAAGCACTATATTTACAGAAAAACTCGGGTTTCTGACTTGTCTTCATTCCTTCAACATGTCCTTGTTACAAAAGGGACAGTGAGTTGCAAGTTCTTTGTCGGTAGTGGTTTTATATTGGGGGTTTTCTTCTCCCTTTCAGATATGAAACTCAGCTCTTTGATTTCAAGGAGGGAAACTCAAGCAGGCTGCAGCAGTTCAGTGCTCTGCAGGCGTCAGTTCCTGGCATTATGGAGAAATTCAGAATTATTAGGGGGAACTGTGGAAGCAAGATGAAATGAGAAAGAAGGGTGTGTATGGCCCCTGAGCAGGCATCTAAGAATGAGAGTGAGAAGGTCATCTTGGTTCCAGCCCTTCAACTCACAGATGAGGTCCAGAGAGCGCACAGAGATCGCAAGCAAGGTCTCAGATAGTTAAGGCAGCTCTGCCACCAGCACCTTTTCAACTGCCGTTTGCACCACCTTCTGAATAGATTGTCTTAAACCTCTCAGACAAGACTAATTACAAGTGGCCGGTTGATCCTATAATTCACTGATTTGTCTGGTCTGGCTATAAGATTAGAGAAAATTATGCTCTTAATGCAGAGTGTGCAAAAACAGAATGGCAGGTAATGGGGTGGAAGTTTGGCTTTGCATGTGGGTCTGTATAGACATGTGTGAAATGTACATACATTTCAGAGGGGCAACAAGAGGAAGAAAATAAAGAAATAATTTGCCATTTTCTCTCCTAAGTTCAATTTCAGAATTCAGCGGGAAGCTTCTCTCTCTAAATGAACACTTCAATGACTTTGTAAGGAAAATTAGATAATTCAGAGAGTTATAGTATTTTCACATTTATAATACTGTGAATAACACTGAAGTGAGCCCAAGCAACAGTCTTACGTTTTAGGTAGGCCATCCTGGCTAACACGGTGAAACCCCATCTCTACTAAAAGTATAAAAAATTAGCCGGGTGTGGTGGCAGGCACCTGCAGTCCCAGCTGTTGGGGAGGCTGAGGCAGGAGAATGGTGTGAACCCAGGAGGCGGAGCTTGCAGTGAGCTGAGATCACACCACTGCACTTCAGCCTGGGCGAAAGAGCGAGACTCCGTCTCAAAAAAAAAAAAAACGTATTTTTTTTTTAGACCTGCCCTGCTAAGGCTCAGTTGGAATGATGTTTCCGTCACTCCAGCACTGTCTAGAAGAAAGCAACACTATAAAGGCCTTGCATATTTGGGAAAGTAAAAGAACTTTACTTCATTTCCAGTTTCTACTTTGTTGTGTTTTTCATCAAGCTCTTTCATTATTACTACAATACCTCTATTGATACTGTTAGATAAAGTGTAAAAGTTCCCATAGGCTACCATTTTGGTCATCATCTCTCCTAGGATCGTTAATTTCACCCAAGATGTTGATATTAACACCTTATAGAAAAAAGGACTTAAATCATAAAACTTCAGTTTGCTTCTTTGTCCCCCTCACCCTGGAAGAATGAAAAAAAACTTGCTATTTTTTTTAAAGTCGATGGCAAAATACTTTGGTTTAGCTTGTGACACATAGATATTTGTGGTAGCCTAGTTGGAGAATAAATGACAAAAGCACTTTTATAAAATAGCTGTTGTGGTTATGTAATTCATTTTTTCCAGTATGCTTTAACATTTCTTGAATCTAAAGGTGTGAAAAGCATGGTTAGCCAAAACAGATAGCTAGGAATAGTGTTGTTATTAAATGTCATGCTTTTCAATTTGTCAGTCATGTATTATCTGAAAACTGAAATGGATTTTTCTATTCTTATATATTTTTTAAATTTTCTCAACTGGGCTGTCCACGAAAGGTTTGTGACATTCTTGTTTTTCCAGTGAAAAATGGAAACTTCAATTGCTTTTGGATACTTTCATAATTATATAAATTAATACTGACCCTCAAAACCCTTACATATAGGAAAGGTGCAACTGGAAATAGGATGGCATTTTAATGATAATTAGGGAAGAGAATGATATGAAATTACTTATGATGTGTAAATGATGCTTAATAATTTAAGCAGAGGGAGGTGGTAAATTGTTGTCTACATTGAGAGTGTTTTATGCACACCTTTTGGTTATGCATAACTTTTGGTTTTCCTTTTGTTTAATTGTTGCTTCTTAGTGTTTTCAAAACACAGCATAAAATATTTGAGTTTGATTTGTTTTCTGAAAGATAAAATGTAAAGTGTAAACTCATTAGCTTTATATTAGAATGGATGCAAGCTAGCTGTAGTCTTCTAAATTGGTATTGCTTATCCTTTGTTGAGAACCAGTTTGGGTATCATCAGTGTTTTGGAAAGTGATTTCATGAGCACTGCCTTCACAAATAAGGTAAGATGCCAAATACAGGCCGGGCGTGGTGGCTCATGCCTGTAATCTCAGCACCTTGGGAGGCCGAGACAGGTGGATCATGAGGTCAGGAGATCAAGAGCATCCTGGCTAACACAGTGAAACCCCGTCTCTACTAAAAATACAAAAAATTAGCTGAGCGTGGTGGCGGGCGCCTATAGTCCCAGCTGCTGGGGAGGCTGAGGCAGGAGAATGGTGTGAACCCAGGAGGCGGAGCTTGCAGTGAGCCGAGATCGCGTCACTGCACTCCAGCCTGGGCGACAGAGCGAGACTCTGTCTCAAAAAAAAAAAAAAGATGCCAAATACAGATGTTTCAGAAACACAAGTTCAGTGGGCTACCATCACTATGATACTCAGACCAACTGTGTTATCTAAGTGAAATGTTTAAGAATATCTCCTAAAACATGGCTACCTATTCGACTTTAATGTGTTTTTGCTGTTTTATTAGTTGATGTAAAGTCTCCTATAAGTGTAAGTTTAAGGGAATTTCTCACTGAGTCCTGTGTGCCTGACTTCGTAATGTCTCTTCAATACCTTTTGAGATATATAGTTTTTTGTTTGTTTGTTTTTGAGACAGATCTTGTTCTTTTTCCCAGGCTAGAGTGCAGTGGAACAATCATAGCTCACTATAGCCTCAAACTCCTGGGTTGAAGCGATCCTCCCCCCTCAGCCTCCCAAGTAGGTGAGACTACAGATGCAAACCACCATGCCTGGCTAATTTTTGTATTTTTGTATAGATGGAGTCTCCCTATATTGCCCCGGCTGGTCTCAAACTTCTGGACTCTAGGGATCCTCTCACCTTGGCCTCCAAAAGTGCTGGGATTAGAGGTGTGAGCCACTAGTTTTATTTTTATTTCCATTTTACTGACAAGAAAATGGAGGCACAGAGGATTTAAGTAGCCTGCTTACTTGCTACTTACCTGCACTCATTGCACAGCTAACAAAGGGCAGAGCCAAGACTCAAACTCTAGTTCTAGAGAGCATTATCATTAACCCATTTTCTCCAGGCCCAGGATTCTGGGTCTGATGTTCTTCACCTCCTACATGCAGTCATTGGCACCCTATCCCAGAGGCTAAATGTTCATGTCATCTTTATGTCTGACCTTGTAACTCTCTGATTGGGTCCCAGACTGAACTACTTACTCAGCAGTGAAACTTATGAAACACCAGGGGTTTGCTCTAAGTCCTGCTGCTCACCTAACAGCCAATCACCGAGACAACAAGTATTGCCAGAAAGAAGGCTATATTCAGGTGCTGCAGCCAAGGAGATGGGAGATCAATCTCAAATCCATCTCCTTGTCTGACTAAAATTAGGGGGTTATATAGCAGGGAAGAAATGTAACTATGTGTGAGAAAACAGGAATTAGGGAGAGGTAAGGGAGGGGAGTTGGTCAACAGGAAGCAGGGGGTCAATGAGGCATCATCATGGGTGAGGGGTCTGACATCTCATTGTTTAGACGCAGTGATCTGGTGAGTTTCAGCTTCTTGATGCTATCCTGGAGGCCTGATGGTTTCCTGAGAAAAAAACTCAGATAAGACAAATGTAACCATCTCAAGTTTTAAGACTGGGAAGATCAGTTTTTATGAAGAAACCATAAACATCAGCTCTATGGGACAAGTGGGTCAGTTTAAAAACAACTTTACTAACGGAGATTATGTTGTATTTATTTTTTATTTACTAGGAATAAATGACTAATTGATATATTGTTTTCAAATTTTCAGGACTGGGTTCTTTCCTCCTCTCCTTTTTATAACCACAACATATCCTCACAAACAACATAATTAATATAAATTTTATCTTATACTTTTTGAGATACATTTAGTTTTCTGTTTGTAGCTTGTCTTAGCTTGATTCTCTGCACTGAGCTGAACACCATACATACTACCATTATGCTGGAATCCCAGTTTTGTTAAGTGAATTTGCAACACATGATATGGAATCACTGCCCTTCAGCATGTGTCTTCCCAGTTTTCATAACTGATAACATAGCTTTATAGGGTTCACTAGTAGCATTGTTATCATTTATAACAATTTACATTTATAGTATATTGCATAGTATAAACATATGCTGTTTATATACATAGTATATAAGTAGTACATAGTATATAAATAGTATAAATATATAGTCTATAAATAGTATAAATATATACTATATAATTAGTATATAATTATACTATGTAATTAGTATATAATTACACTAGAGTATATATACTATAAATATACACATAGTTTATATTTATACATAGCATATAAACGGTATATATACATAGCATATAGTGTACCTAGTATATAAATAGTATAAATATATGCTGTTTATATACATAGTATATAAATAGTACAAATATAAATGTTTATAAATACACTTTTAAACAGAAGTATAAATATGTATACTATATTGTACATAGTGTAAATATATACAGTATACTTGCCGCTCTGTGGAAAATAAGAATTATTTGCTTACACTTAAGTAATACAAAGTCTTTTCTAGGGTAAAACCATTATAAATTCCCCTTTCTTCAGAGCCAAAGGAGAAAACTAAATTGTCTTCAAATATAAGTGCATCACTCATTGCATGATCCACCCTTTACAGACCTTATTGGGCGGTGTACCCTCTGATGGAGTATGTCAATGGGAAGTAGAGTGTGAATAGCCCTGCATTTAGTAAATCAAAAGTTATTTAACTATTCAGAACGTAGATGTTCCTATGTGTTAGATAGGAATAAAAATATCCATCTTACCAGGTTTACTCACATTTAAATATGATCGTGTAATGTACTTAGCACTGTGCCAGCCTGCCTCCTAATGTCGGCACTCAATAAGGAGTAGTTATCATTGGTTTTTAGCAGACTGCCACTGGGAACTTGGGCAGGTTTGGAGAAGTGGCCATTAGCAAAGAAATCCTAATGGAAAGAGGCTAGGAATATACACAAAGCCAGCACTGTCTTATGGGGTTGCCTAAAATAAAGGAAATAAGGGAAAATGGAGGCAAGAAAATTTCTATTCTTGACTTAGAACTTGTTTAACTTGTCTAATGCATAATTTACCTAAGGATTCAAAAGTGTAGACTGCTTAAGAATAAGCAGAAACGGCTGGCTGTGGTGGCTCACACCTGTAATCCCAGCACTTTGGGGAGGCCAAGGTGAGTTGATCAATTGAGGTCAGGAGTTTGAGACCAGCCTGGCCAACATGGTGAAATCCTGTCTCTACTAAAAATACAAAAATTAGCCGGGCGTGGTGGCATGCACCTGTAATCCCAGCTATTCGGGAGGTTGAGGCAGGAGAATCACTTGAACCCAGGAGGCAGAGGTTGCAGTGAGCCAAGATCGCACCACTGCACTCCAGCCTAGGTGACTAGAGTGAAACTCCGTCTCAAAAACACAAACCAAAAAAAGGGACATAAAAGGAGATGGTCAGGCAGAAAGTTTGCTAGGTTTTGGAAGCAAAATTTCAGAAAGAGCAAAAGGAACCTTTGTAAGGACTTTTGATATAGATCTGTCATTCCATAGAATCCATACCTAGGCTTCCAGAACATCTAACTAAGCCATAGACCTTGGAGGTATCAGGGTTCTTGTTGCCCTCTTCTGCCTTATAGAATCAAATAAATTCATAAAGAAACAATAGGGACATTTTTTATTTTTGAGACAGGGTCTGGCTCTGTCACCCAGGCTACAGCACAGTGGTGTGATCATGGCTCACTGTAACCTCCTCTTACCAAGCTCAAGCAATTCTCCCACCTCAGCCCCCTGAGTAGCTGGGACTACAGTTGCACGCCACCACACGTGGCTCATTTTTAAATTTTTTTGTAGAGATGGGTTTTTCCATGTTGCTCAGGCTGTTCTTGAACTCTTGGGCTCAAGCAATCCACCCGTTTGGCCTCCTGAAGTGCTAGGATTATATGTGTGAGCCACCGCGTCCAGCCAGGACATTTAATTTTTATTATATATATTTTTTTATTTTTATTTTTTGAGACAGGGCCTCACTCTGTTGCCCAGGCTGGAGTGCATTGGCGTGATCACAGCTCACTGCCGCCTTGAACTCCTGGAATCAAGTAATCCTCCCACCTTGGCCTCCCAGGTAGCTGGGACCACAGGCAAGCGCCATCACTCCTGGCTAATTTTTTATTTTTTTGTAGAGACAGGGTCTCCCTGTGTTGCCTAGGCTAGTCTTGAACTCCTGGCCTCCAGCAGTGCTCCCACCTCAGCCTCCCTAAGTACTAAGATTGCAGGCATGAGCCACCATGCCCGACCAGTGGGGACATTTTAAAGAAGGAAGCAGAGGAATCAACTAGGCTGGCTGCCCTCTCCAAAATTAAATATTGCAGACGCAGGAGTTGGATAAGCATTTGGTCATGAAAGGTGTTAGGATGACACAATCTTTGAAGGCTAAAAAGCAGCAGCATTAATGAAGTTGAATGTATGAAAGCAAATTTTAGGTGTTGAAGAGGAAGCAGTTATCAATGCAGAGATTAAATAGATGAAGTCACAAGAATCTAGCAGTAGTAATTATGCCTTAATGAAATTCCAATTAACGGAACAGTAAGATAGGGAAGGTAGGAGAAACCCCATCAGGATGAACAAAGAGTGGCTTGAATAGCTGGGTGGCCAATAAGAATGCTGCAGTGAAGCGAAGAGGGTGGCACAGGGCCAAGGAGGAGGAGAAAGGACAAGCAGCAGCTTCAAGCCAGGAAAGCTTAGGCAGGAAATGAGAAGCAACTTTCAAAACATATCAAGGGAAACATTCTTTAAATACATCTGAAAGAACAGGACAGGGAAATGTCCTTTCTGTTAGGTGGAGAAGGGAGTTGGTTTTATTTATTTATTTGGAGAGGGAGTTTTGCTCTTGCTGCCCAGGCCGGAGTGCAGTGGTGCAATCTCAGCTCACTGCAGCCTCTGCCTCCTGGATTCAAGTAATTCTCCTGCCTCAGCCTCCTGAGTAGCTGGGATTACAGGCGCGTGCCACCATGCCCAGCTGATGTTTTGTATTTTTAGTGGAGATGGGGTTTCACAATGTTGGCCAGGCTGGTCTTGCACTCCTAACCTCAGGTGATCCACCCGCCTCGGCCTCCCAAAGTGCTGGGATTACAGGTGTGAGCGACTGCGCACGATATCAGTAGGTCAAGTTGTCTGTTTTCTTTTCTGTGCAAAGCAGAACTTCTTTCAAGAGTCTGGCAGTATTCACTGGAAGTTGGGAGAGTAGGAAAAAGGATGAGAACAGCTGACAAAAGTCATTATAGCAGACTTTATATTAAAATCTGTAGACACCCATGTCCTGTCTATCAGGGATACTGAAATATTTCTGTAGAATGATCGCCTCATGGAACATCCAGCGTAGAGAGAATATAGAACTAGAAAAGGAGCAGGATGTCATTTGTATGTAACGGGGGGTGAAGAATGGCCTTGAAATGACAAATCTGAAAGCTTTTATGACCTGGAAGAAAATTTGGGATGGGTTGGGGTAGCAGGTGCCATGACAACATCAATTTGGAAATGGCTTGCAAGCTCGAAGGTAGCAGGTATTAGCAATGTGGCTTTAAAAAGAGCAACTCCTGTCAGCCTAAGGCATCCTCTCTTGATGACAGAGTAGATGCAGGAAACGTGAAAGATGTAACCTAGATTGATTTTAGGAGAGGTGCTAATGCGTATCCATAAATCACACCTGTGGGACCAGAAAGAAATGATTACTTTTTGCTTTACAGCTCTTGGAGGGGCTACCTCATTGAAGCACATGTAAAGTGTGTTTAATCAGGAATGCAATGGTCATAGTGGACTGGGTAAAGAGGGTCATATTAAGAAATGTTCTAAAGTGCTCTGTAATAGATCCAGTGCTCATTCAAAATGTTCCATAACCTGCAAGATGGCAGGAAACATAGAAAATGGCCAGGTTCGTGGCAGGGGTAGGAGGGAAGGAGGAATTTAGGATCCGAGGTCAAAATGATCATGATTATCTGGAGGCTCAGTCAGAAATAATGTCGTAGAAGGTCACGTGAGAAGCAGAAGGGCAGGGCAGAGAGTGTGTACTGTCTTTTGTGTGTGTGGGTTTTTTTGAGACTAAGTCTTACTCTGTCGCCCAGGCTGGAGTGCGGTGGTGTGATCTCGGCTCACTGCAACCTCCGCCTCCCGGGTTCGAGCAATTCTCCTGCCTCAGCCTCCTCCCTAGTAGCTGGGATTTCAAGCACCCACCACCACATCTGGCTAATTTTTGTATTTTTAGTAAAGACGGGGTCTCACCATATTGGACAGTCTGGTCTTGAACTCCTGACCTCAAGTGATCTGCCCACCTCAGCCTCCCAAAGGGCTGGGATTACAGGCGTGAGCCACCAC
The DNA here is from genome assembly GCF_002776525.5 of Piliocolobus tephrosceles. Classification (NCBI taxonomy): domain Eukaryota; kingdom Metazoa; phylum Chordata; class Mammalia; order Primates; family Cercopithecidae; genus Piliocolobus; species Piliocolobus tephrosceles. Next base: position 107,030,255 of record NC_045442.1, on the reverse strand, counting down.
AGGGTACTTACTGTTTTATGGGTAAGGATTATGATAATGAATGAATGCCTAGAAGGCCTACATGCTGAGTTTATCTGGGAGTGGCATTTATTCCCCAAAGCATATCTTTTTCATAATTTCAATTTTTATTTGGGATTCAGGGGGTACATGTGTAGGTTTGTTACCTGGGTATATTGTATGATGCCAAGGTTTGGATATGAGATCCCAGCACTCAGGTAGTGAGCTAAAAGTAGTATCCAATGGGTTTCTTTCTGAGCCCTGTAAGTGGTTCTTTCTTGACCAAGTACCCTCTAAGGAGAGTTCAGAGAAGATCTTGTAGGTATAAAGCTAAAAATCAATAGGCGGGCCTCCAAGGTCAAGTAACAAAGCATGTTGTTTTAAGCTTAGGGTCTTAGGCTTAGTGGAGCAGGGATCTGGTCTGAGCCCTACAAGTAAAAGAATGATTAGAGACATTGAAAAAGCCATAAAGACGGTTAAAAGGTTGGGGAAAATAAGGCTTCCAGGCCAAACAAAACTTGAATTCAGTGTGGAAAAATGTTGAGAGATAAGTTATTCATGTTAAGTATGCAAAGAACTCCTAAAAGCACATGGATGTCAGCTGTTCTGTACTTCTTTTGCTAACAAACTAAGAGGGCAAAGTCTTGACTGAATGAAGGATTTGCCCTACATCAATTTGGAATAGATTTAAAAGAAGATAGTGTGACTGTGACTAAACATGGAGATAAGTTAGGGAGGGTGTGTGTCTCCTTCTAAGAGATCTTTAAAATTATGAGCAATCGTGGCTGGAGGATAAATACATGTTATACATGTATAAAATATTTGAGTTTGGACTCAAAGTAGAATATAAAGATGAGCCCTTTTGTCTCTTTCAACTATGCATCAAGATTTGTATTTGTTTTGGACGACTAAGTCTATTGCAAGAAAGTTTTTACTGGGAGTTGGGCATAGTGGAACATTCCTATAGTCCCAGCTACTTGGGAGGCCAAGGCAGGAGGATCTCTGAAGCCCAGGAGTTAAGATCTAACCTGGGCAACGCAGTGAGACCCTGTGTCTTAAAAAAGAAAAAAAAGATGAAGGAAGGAAAGGTGGAGGGATGGAGGGAGGGAGGGAAGGATGGATGGAAGGAAGGAAGGAAGGAAGGAAGGAAGGAAGGAAGGAAGGAAGGAAGGAAAGGAAGGAAGGAAGGAAGGAAGGAAGGAACTTTAATTGGCATTTTCCTTTTCCTATCACAACTATGCCTTCAGCTCTTTTCTAATTACCATCTAAGTCCTTATAATAAGGACTTACAGATCCTTACATCTAAGTCCATTACAGTAATGTTTATAAATTCTTACTGCATTTGCTCAGCTAACAGTCTTCTTGGTGCCTCTCATCTCTGTGAATGGACCATGCCTGCCCTGTTCACTCACCATTGTAACTCTACTTCCAACAGTGTTTGGCACATAGTCATAATATCTGTAAAATGAATGATGGATGTTGGAAGAAGTACAGCACAGAAGGTTGCAGGCTTAGAAGGCTGTCGTGTATACAATGATTTGTGGAGGCTGGAATATCACTAAGATGTATTTCCTAATCTTTTTCATATTGTCAAAGTTGCACTGTTGGAAATATGTGTCATTTGAATCAAAGAACTTCCTCTGTAAGCATCTTCTTTTTAAATGCAAATGGAATCCACACAAAAACTCACACATGAATGTTTACAGCATCACTTATTAATAGTTGCCAAAAAGCGGAAACAACCCAAATGTCCATCAACTGATGAGCTAATACATACAATGTGATCTGTCCAAGCAATGATACTAATACATGCTACAGCATGGAGTTATGCTATGGGAGAACATTATGCTATGGGAAAGAAGCCAGCCTGAGGACCACCTGTTACATGATTCCATGTACATGAAATGTCCCAAATAGGCAAACCCATAAAGATAGAGAAACTAGACTAGTGGTTGCCTAGAGCTGGGGAGGTTAGGAGGAGACAGGGAATAACTGCTAATGGGCATGGAGGTTTTTTTGTTTTTTTTTTTTTTGTTTTTTTTTTTGTTTTTTTTTTTGAGACAGAGCCTCACTCTGTCACCCAGACTGGGAGTGCAGTGGCACAATCTCAGCTCACTGCAACCTCTGCCTCTCCGGCTCAAGCAGTTCTCCTGCCTTAGCCTCCCTAGTAGCTGAGATTACAGGCAGGTGCCACCACGCCCGGCTAATGGGTATGGGGTTTTATTGTTCTAAAATGATCTGCCATAATGGTACAAGCCTGTGAATATGCTAAAAACCACTAGATTGTGTACTTTATTTTATTTTTTAGAGACAGAGTCTTGCTCTGTCACCCAGACTGGAGTGCAGTGGCAAGATCGTAGCTCACTGCAACCTCTAACTCCTGGGCTCAAGCAATCCTCCTGCTTCAGTCTCACAAGTAGCCAGGACTACAGGCATGCGCCACCACACCCAGCTACTTTTTACATTTTTTTGTAGACATAAGATGTCTCCTAATGTTGCCCAGACTGGTCTCAAACTCCTGGGCTCAAGCAATCCTCCCACGTGGACCTTCCAAGGTACTGGGATTACAGGTGTGAGCCACTGCACTCAGCTGAATTGTGTACTTTAAATGGGTACATTTGGCTGAGCACAGTGGCTCAGGCCAGGCGCAGTGGCTCGCGCCTGCAATCCCAGCACTTTGGGATTTGCCAAGGCAGGCAAATCACCTGAGGTCAGGAGTTTGAGACCAGCCTGGCCAACATGGTGAAACCCCATCTCTACTAAAACTACAGAAAATTAGCTGGGCATAGTGGCAGGTGCCTGTCATCCCACCTACTCAGGAGGGTGAGGCAGGAGAATCTCTTGAACCCCGGGGGCGGAGGTTGCATGACCCGAGACCAGGCCATTGCACTCCAGCCTCGGCGACAAGAGCAAAACTCTATCTCATTAAATCAATCAATCAATAAATAATAAATGCATTTATGGGGGCACCTGGCATCAAGATTTCTCTAGCAAGAAAAAGAGCACAAAGAACATGTATGGTAGACAACACAAAATTCCAAATGTTTCCTACATTTTAGTTTTGCCTTTTGCTAAGTGTGCTTAACAATTACACTTGAGAAATACCTTTTCTACAACACAAGCACTGTAGAGTGTTGCTGTTTTCCCTTAGAATGTGTGCAAACTCCTCATCTTGCACTCAGTATGTTAGGTCTGAAGTATGGATGTCTGCGTGTGTCTTGCCCTTCACGGTGTGAACCTGAGCACTAAGATCCCATTCTGTTCAGCATTGTGTCTGTGTTTATTATCCCAGAAACCGTGGTAGGAGGACCACTGGTATTTGCTGAACTATCTATACTTTGATATAAAGGATATAAAGGCCTGGAAAGATTTTCTTTCAAGAAAGAGTGCAGACTCTGTTATGAGCTTAACAGAGTTGCCTGCTTAGAATATGGTTTTTAAAAAAGTTAATACTCAAATTATTTTCATCAACAGTGCCAAGATCACTCCATTGGGAAAGGAAAATCTTTTCAACAAATGCTGTTAGGAAAACCAGATATCCACATGCAAAAAAAATAAATCTGAATGCTTACCTATGCCATATACAAAAATTAATTCAAAATGGATCAAATGTCTAAATAGAAGAGTTAAAACTATAAAATGCATGGAAGAAAATGCAGGGTAAAAGTTTCACGACATTGAATTTGGCAATGATTTTATAGATATGACAACAAAACACAGGGGACAAAAGAAACAATAGATAAATGGGACCTCATCAAAATTTAAAACTTTTATGCATCAAAGGACACTATCAACAGTGCGAAAAGGCGACTCTCAGTGTGAGATTAAATATTTGCAAATCATACACCTGATAAGGGATTTATATTCAGAAGATATTTTTAAAACTCCTTTATTTCAACTATAACAAGGTTGTAAAACCCAATTTAAAAATAAGTCTAGGGCTTGAATAGACATTTCTCCAAAGATGTACAAATGTCCATTAAGCCCATGAAAAGATGGTCGACATCACTAGCCATTAGGGAAATGCAAATCCAAACTACAGTTGGATATATATCACACCGCATCCTAATGAGCATGAAGGAGTATCTCACTGTAGCCCTGAAAGGGGTCAGGGAAGTTGATGCTGTGCCCACATTGTGTCTTCTGTGAACTATGGCTTATCATATTGAGTTGGTCATGCACATCACCCTTCATGAGAACATGACAAATTGCATTTTCTTAATCTGCAGACTTAAATGGTTTTTTGTTTGCTTTGTTTTGTTTTGTTGTTGTTGTTTTTTGAGACAGTCTCGTACTGTCGCCCAGGCTGGAGTGCAGTGGCACAATCTCCGGTCACTACAACCTCCGCCTCCCGGCTTCAAGTGATTCTCCTGCCTCAGCCTCCTGAGTAGCTGGGATTACAGGCGCCTGCCACCAAGTCCAGCTAATTTTTTTGTGCTTTTAGTAGAGATGGGGTTTCACTATGTTGGCCAGGCAGGTCTTGATCTCCTGACCTGGTGATCTACCCTCCTTGGCCTCCCAAAGTGCTGGGATTGCAGGTGTGAGCCACCGCGCCCGGCCCTTAAACGTTTTTATGTTTGCCTTTCTCTTAGTCGTTTTGCCAGTTTCAGCAGTACATGGGACACTGTAATCTCTCAAAATGTTTTCTAAATTTAACTTGAATCTATAATCTAGAAAGCGACCAACAAATGGCCAATGCAGCATGAGTCTCAATGTCCCACCAGCCTCACTCGATTCCCCTTGAATCTTTTTGTCACCAGAAGTTCTGAGTAGTTTATGTCCCAGTGTGGATGATTTTCTAGGTTCTGCCAATGCAGAGGTTTATTCTAGTTTATTCAGGTTATTCTAAAGAGACCTGAGACAGCTATCCTTTTCTGAGTCCTAAGGTTGAACTCATACACATATCTATGTGTGTATGTTCTCTGGTGTCTGAAGTGCAGCTTCTTAACATCCCATTATAGAGGATCAGAATCGTTTTATTTATTTATTTTTTTGACTGAGTCTTGCTCTGTCGTCGCCCAGGCTGGAGTGTAGTGGTGCCATCTCGGCTTAGTGCAAGCTCCGCCTCCCGGGTTCACGCCATTCTCCTGGCTCAGCCTACCGACCCGCTGGGACTACAGGTGCCTGCCACCACGCCCGGCTAATTTTTTGTAGTTTTAGCAGAGACAGGGTTTCACCGTGTTAGCCAGGATGGTCTCCATCTCCTGACCTCATGACCCACCCACCTCGGCCTCCCAACGTGCTGGGATTACAGGCGTGAGCCACCGCGTCCAGCCAAGGATCAGAATCTTAAGCAACTCTCTTAGCCCTAGACCCCCAGTCCCGGATGTTGATATGCGAGTGGCCTGAAAACAAGTGACATTGGCTGCTCCTTGCTTCTGAAGGACTTACAGATACTCTAAGTCCTATATAGCATGTGCACAAGTCAGAAAGCACCTCATGAAATTATTCATGCATTCAAGCTGGACTGAATTTAATCCTTCAGAGTCAGACAGCTGTCAACTTTTTAAGAAGCTAAGCATATTTTACAATTTTGACCTTGATGCTCAAGAAATTTCTGTGTCAGACCTAAAACTTGTTTGAAATCGGTTTTCTTTTCACATAATGTAAACTTATTTGCTTTTTCCTCATTCTAGAAGCAATACGTGTTCCTTTTCAAATATTGTCAATTTGAGGCATTTTAAGATTATTTCCTTTATTTTATTTTATTTTATTTATTTATTTATTTTTTTTTGTGGGCTAGGAAATCTAAACAGAATTGATTCTTTTATGGGTAACTCTTAAGAAATAATAATTGCATCTTAACAGAATCATGTTGAAACTATCTTACAGAAGGATATATAGAAAAATATTAACTAAGATTCATTTCAGAAATAAATTCCATTTACATGGAGAAGGAAAATTTCGAGTCAAAGTGACTTACATTGAAATCCTGGTTTATGCATGAACTAGCTTTTTAAAGCCAGTTTTTGAAGCTTGGTTTCCTGATCTGTATAACTGAAGATTCCATATTTTCCTCAGTGTTAATATGTGGATTGAATAAACTGCTACTAGGTGTCTGGTGTACATAGCAGCTCCCCCAAAAATGATCTCGCCCATTCTCACACTATTTTCCTTGTCTCTAATTAACCTCTTTTTTTTTTTTTTTTTTAAACCTATCCCTTTTTGGATGTCTATTTAGTAGCACAGAAAATATGTTTCTACTAGGTTGTAATCATTAAAGTTCAGTCATTGAATATATACACATATTTCCCTTTTGGGCATTGTCACCCAATTTTAGGTCATTGAAATAGATCTTCATTAATAGTTCATTAGTTATTGCTTAATTTCAGTATAAAGAAAATCATACTTCTGAGTGGAAGGAAATCCCATGTCACCTCTTGTAAAGGATTTACTTTCTTAGTATCAAAGTAACATGTTTAAAGCTCAGCCTGAATATTACCCAGACCTATTGAATTGCTAGGTTCAGAAGCCGGTAACCTCAAAGGTAAGGTCATAGTCAGGAGTTTTGGTGTTTGTCGAATATTCACTGTGAGCCAGGAACTAGAGCAGGTACTGTACGTATGGTTCTGCACTTGATTTCACAACTGTCTATTAGGTATCATTATCACTATTTTACAAGAGAGGAAATAAGGGCTGCAGAGGTTGGTTAACTCAACGAGGATAGCACATTAAGAAAGTTCTGGGCCAGTGTTGCACCCAGGCCTCTCCGAGACTTTTATTATTATCCACCATTTAATTGCACTTAGGGACCATGATTATGGGGAGACATCTTTTACAATGAAGAATTTTAGTATCCCCCCAAAACCAACGTTAGTCTGCCTCCCAAAACAGATTCTCCCCTTTTCTTTGATTCTGCCTTCTCTCCTACTCTTCCTTGCTTGTCAGAATAACAGGTTCATTGTTGAGAGTGGGTTAGTAAATACAGTGAATTCCAAGGATTTAGAGTGTTGTGATGTCAGGACAGAAGACCTGCTGCAGGCTGTGTGGTTCTGTGGGGAAGGAAAAGGGTGTCTAACCATGGAACTGGGACTACATCTCTTGGCTGTTTGGGATTGGGTAGGAGAATGGCTGGACTGACAGCTCTGTGATTGGGCCCTTTTCCTTTGGAGGGGTGTGAATCTGATGCTGTCACAATTTCTGCCTTCTGTTGGTGATATGGCTTGGCTGTGTCCCCACTCAAATCTCATCTTGAATTGCAGCTCCCACAATTCCCATGTGTTGTGGGAAGAACCTGGTGTGAGATAATTGAATCATGGGGGCAGCTTCTCCCATACAGTTCTCCTGGTAGTGAATAGGTTTCACGAGCTCTGATGGTTTGATAAAGGGTTAACCCTTTCACTTGCCTCTCATTTTCTGTTACCCACCACCACATAAGACATGCCTTTCACCTTCCACCATGATTGTGAGGTCTCCTCAACCACGTGGAACTATGAGTCCATTAAACCTTTTTTTCTTTATAAATTACCCAGTCTTGGGTATGTCTTTATAAGCAGCGTGAAAACAGACTAATCTAGCCGGTTAATATCCCTACAGTTTCCTCTACCCGCATCTGTTCCCTCCACCTGCATCTCTTCCCTCCCTCCTCTGTAGCATCCATCACAGGACTGAAGCCAGACAAGGCTCCCCTGGCCCAAGCAGAGCAATTCATTGTGAAGTTTACTCCTGAGAGTTTTCTTCTACTTTAAACTGCCACAAAAAGAACTGTCTAGACAGCTACCTTATGTAATTGACTGCCCCACGTTTAATAGAATGATCTTTTCTTTTTTTTTTTTTTTTTTTGAGACGGAGTCTCGATCTGTCGCCCAGGCTGGAGTGCAGTGGCGCGCTCTCGGCTCACTGCAGGCTCCGCCTCCCGGGTTCACGCCATTCTCCTGCCTCAGCCTCCCAAGTAGCTGGGACTACAGGCGCCCGCCATCTCGCCCGGCTAATTTTTGTATTTTTTTTTTAGTAGAGACGGGGTTTCACCGTGTTAGCCAGGATGGTCTCGATCTCCTGACCTCGTGATCCACCCGTCTCGGCCTCCCAAAGTGCTGGGATTACAGGCTTGAGCCACCGCGCCCGGCCGAGAATGATCTTTTCTTCTGAGATGTCAGCCTCATAAAGAATCAGAAAGTTTACTTGGAAATTATTCTCAAGTGAACAGAAATGCCTCAGCATTTGATCCAGCTTTCTAGTGGGTGGGAATATTCTTTGAATGTGTGTGAGCACGTGCACGCTTGTAAATGTGTCTGACACATGTTATGTGCAGATAGTTCTCTGTCATGTAATCTTAAGAAATGCGAATTTTTTCTCTCAGATTGCTTTGCTTTCCTTCCCTATAGATACTGTGTTGTGCTCAGTAGGCTGCCAAGTCCATATGCATTAGATCTGCTTGTTATCCTTTTACTTCTCCTGTCAAAATAACCAACACAGTGCAAAAGGAAAACCAAGAAATGCATTCTCCCCGGGCTGAAGTTGGACTCAGTGCCCAGCTCGCAAATGAACTCTTCTTATTTTCATTCTTTCTAGAGGCATTCCACAGTGGTATATAATAGGATTCCCTTTTCTGTGTCTTCTATGTATAGGCAAAGTCTTGATTAAATCCTTCATCAGGATAGAAATCAGGAGGTCATTTGGAAGATTGTCAAGCCAAGATGATTCTTGCTCTTCCAGTCCTAAAAAAAAAGACCTCATAAATTGTTTTTATTTAAATTGGATGTTTTGTTAATCTCTATCTGGAGTTGAATTCTCCTTTTGCCTTTCTTTTCAGTGGAGACTTGATGTTCATTTCATCACTTCCACTTGTAGATAAGTACAGCATCTCCTCTATCTGAGCCCAACATTCCTTGGAAAATTTTATGAAGTTGAATCAGGGAAACAAAGTGTATTTCCTGCCGGGCGCGGTGACTCACACCTGTAATCCCAGCACTTTGGGAGGCCGAGGCGGGCAGATCACGAGGTCAGGAGATTGAGACCATCCTGGCTAACACAGTGAAACCCCATCTCTACTAAAAGTACAAAAAATTAGCCAGGCGTGGTAGTGGGCACCTGTAGTCCCAGCTACTTGGAAGACTAAGGCAGGAAAATGGCGTGAACCCGGGAGGCGGAGCTTGCAGTGAGCCAAGGTCACACCGCTGCACTCCAGCTTGGGCAACAAAGCGAGACTCGGTCTCAAAAAAAAAACAAAAAAAAAAAAGTGTATTTCCTTTTATACTCTGTGTTATAGCCAAAGAAACTTTAAATATTTACTTTAATGAACTGAGGTTATAATTTAGATTTCTTCAGTATAGCTTTTAGAGCAAAGAACATGAAACTGGTATTCAAAAGATGTAGAATTTCTCACTGACTTTCCAATTGCTAACTGATAGCCTTAGACAAGCCATTGAACTCTTATTAGTTCCAGTCTCTTAAATGTAGGAGTTGAACTGAGTGGTTTCAAAGATTCCTTTCAGCTTCCAAATTCTGGAACTCTGAAAAAAAAAAAAAAAAATAGCCGCATAGACTTGGAATATCGTCATGTGTTCCTAAAGTATCATCCTTTATAATAGTTGATGTTGTTTGAAAAGAGAGTTGATCTACAGATCTTGGACAAATAATTAAAATTTAAGGAAGTCTACTAGACTGTCCTTGCTAGCATGAAATTATGCTTGAAGGCATAGCACTGTGGCCTTTGCAGCCAGAGAGCTTGTTTTAGAAGCACAGTACACTGTACACATCCTAGTAACTGGGGAGCTCTGTGTACAATTACACACAAGCCCATGGTCACAGAGAGCAACAGCCACTAACGTAAATTCAGATGTGGGAACAAGACAATTAAGAAACACATCGTTGTCATTTAAGCCTAAGTTTTTAAGTCAGAGAGAGCCACCTCACATACTTGTCCAATTTAGAAGAAGACTCTGACAACAGAGAAAATGGCAGCTGACAGCAGAAACAGGACTGCTTTTTTCATTACAATTTTAACATTAAATGTAGTATACGTACGTGGAAAAATCTTCCAATCATACGTTAAGCTGTGCGTACAATCACAAAGTTAAAAGCTTCTACCTTGGCTCACGCCTGTAATCCCAGCACTTTGGGAGGCCGAGGCGGGCGGATCACGAGGTCAGGAGATCAAGACCATCCTGGCTAACAAGGTGAAACCCCGTCTCTACTGAAAATACAAAAAATTAGCCAGGTGTGGTGGTGGGTGCCTATAGTCCCAGCTACTTGGGAGGCTGAGGTAGGAGGATGCCATGAACCTGGGAGGCAGAGCTTGCAGTGAGCTGAGATCGTGCCACTGCACTCCAGCCTGGGTGACAGAGCGAGACTCCATCTCAGAAAAAAAAATACAACTTATACCTTCAATTCTCAATCTTCCTTTCTGAAATTAACCATTGTTATTCACTTTTTGTTAGATCCTTTCCTAAAATGGCATATGCATAGCCCAGGAGATAGATGCATGGCTTATGTGAACATTTATATAAATTGTAATAATCTGCAGTTATTCTGTACATTGTTTCTCCACTTAGTGATGCATCTTCAAGGTACTCCACATTAGCTCATGCAGATACAACTCAATTTTTTTTTTTTTTTTTTTGAGACAGAGACTCACTCTGTCGCCCAGGCTGGAGTGCAGTGGTGCGAACTTGGCTCACTGCAACCTCCACCTCCCAGGTTCAAGCGATTCACCTGCCTCAGCTTCCGGAGTAGCTGGGACTACAGGTGCATGCTGCCACATCCGGCTGATTTTTTATTTTTAGTAGAGATAGGGTTTCACCATCTTGGCCAGGCTGGTCTCAAACTCCTGACCTCAGGTGATCCACTGGCCTCGGCCTCCAAAAGTGCTGGGATTACAGGTGTGAGCCACCGCACCCGGCCCACTCAGTTTTTAATGATTATATTGTTTACTATCATATGAATTATCATTTATTAAATCAGTCCCCTATGCTATTTTAAAGGATAATTTTTCTAGTTTCCATCTTTCTCTATCTGCAACTCCTGCATTTCCATCTTTATCGAATTTCTTAGGAAGGCAAAGCTGCACTGGATGGTCTGTTCATATATCTGGGTATTTTTTTCCACAGGGTAACTTTGTAAAGGTAGAATTGATTGTCCAAAATGTTTACAAATCTTACCAGAACTCTTAGACCCGTTTGGATATATATAATATTCTGTAACATATAAGAATGCTGGTTTGGCTGGGCGTGGTGGTTCACGCCTGTAATCCCAGCACTTTGGGAGGCCGAGACGGGCGGATCACGAGGTCAGGAGATGGAGACCATCCTGGCTAACACGGTGAAACCCCGTCTCTACTAAAAAATACAAAAAACTAGCCGGGCGAGGTGGCGGGCGCCTGTAGTCCCAGCTACTCGGGAGTCTGAGGCAGGAGAATGGCGTAAACCCGGGAGGCGGAGCTTGCAGTGAGCTGAGATCCGGCCACTGCACTCCAGCCCAGGCGACAGAGCGAGACTCCGTCTCAAGAAAAAAAAGAAAAAAAAAAAGAATGCTGGTTGATAGCTGCTATCCTGCATATTAAGTTTTTACAAGTTTAGCTAACCCAAGGAGTAAAAAAAACTCATTGTTTTGATGTATATTTTTATAATCATTGATGTTAGAGTATATTTTCCTATATTAGTTAGTAGTCAATTTTGTGTTTGTGCGAAGCTCCAGTTTGTCTTTTTACCCATTTTTAATTGGATGATGAGATTTTTGGCGGTATTGATTTGTAAGATCACTTCATAAATTAAGGAATTAACTTTCACACTTTATGCAAATATTTCTCCAGTTTTTAAAGTTTGCATATATTTTTCCCATAGAAATTTAAAATTTTCATGCAATCAGCCTCAGAAATCTTTCCTCTCATATTTCTGCCTTTGGAGTTGTATTTTTAGAAAGACCTTCCCTGTCCTAATATTACATATTAAATATTGTTTGTGTTTCATACTAGTGCTGTTAGAGTTTAGCTTCCTTAGGTTGTAATATTTGATCCTTCTAAAGTTTATTTTGAGGCAAGGAGTTTGATAGAGATCTAGCTTTCTTTCTTTTTCCAAGTGGCTAGTCAACAGTACCACTATCACGAACTGAATAATTAATCTTTTCCCTTGTTGATTTGAAATGCCACTCTGTGAGATCCAAATTTCTGCTTGTGTTTGGGTCTGTTTCTGAACTCTATGTTTCATTCCATTGAGCTGTTTTTCCGTCTCCAATTCTACGATGTTTGAGTGACTGTATTTTTAGTTATGGGCCATGCAGGGGGAAGATTTGGAAAATTGGTTGCTCAGTTCACTGTTTTGAGACTGCTTAATGAAGGGGCCTCTTTGTTTCCATTTTCTCTGTTAACACCAGAATTAGTGTTCACAATGACATTGTATCATCCAAAAAGAATTAATTTTGCCATTATAATAAGCTTAAGAAGATTGAATGTAAACAACATTTAAAATAAATAAAATAATGTTAAAAACAGCATGTAGAAGGATGTTTTTAAATGTCTTATCTGGAAATCTCACTTCTGGGACAGCATTCAATAAATCTACTGCACCTACTCACACATACATTTTTAGACAATCAGACAGAAAAACTGTTTGTATTTCTTGTGCTTTGTCTTTTAGAATGTGGCACATCAAATAAAGTTACGAGTTGCCCTGATCTGACTGATTTCATATAAATGTCTTTGCTTTGGCAACAGTTGAGACCTATTCCTTCTCCGAGGTAAATCTTCTTGCAGAGCAGGAAGTTGAGGTTTTGGGGTAGAGTCCAAGAGTCAGTTCTGACCTTATTATTGGGGAATGTGGAAACCTAAACCCTTCCATGAGTTAATAATGTGTACAGTAAAGGATTTTTTTTCCCTCCTGAACCAATTGGGTATTTTCTAAAAGAGGATGAGCTTTTAATAACAGCAATAGAACTTTTAATTTTAAACAGATATGTGCTTAAACATGGTCAGGGAATAGCCCCTGCTCAAAAATCTCCTTATTTGTACATGTTATCGTTCAAGGGAGAGACCTTCCTATTTATTATGGTGAGAAAATAAGTGAGATTTCTTTCTATCTGTCTTCCATATGTTTAATGGTAGGAATGTGTCTTGAATCTTGAGTTAAAACAGACTGTGGATTCAGTTAGTTGATACGATTCAGAACTGTTCTTATCTCAGAATCAACTCTGCAGCCTATCTCAGAGAATCCAGTATCAGCCATCCAGGTGGCTAATCCATCATCAACTGAATGGGCAATTTGGTTGTTTCTGTTCAACTGAACAAACAGGCGTAGGTACTTGTCAGTTCCACACCCTAGTCAGAGAAGCAATATGGGTGTGTGACAAAAGGGATATATCGTCTGTTGTTTGGCTTCAAATATGAAAAAGCTTTTTTCAATCCAACTAATTCAAGACACCAAGCATAGTGATTTCTTCACCGACAGTTAGCGCTGAAAATGAACTTCGTTTTCCTCCTAACACACAAAAAGGGGCTGGTAGAAGCCACGGCAGATGATGACAGATGGCACTTAGGGACAGCTGTAGTGCTTGCCTTGAGTCCCCTCCGCATGGAGCACAGAGCTGCCCGCTTCACAGGAGTACAGCAATATTTATCTACGCATAGGAGTCATTCCAAATAAAAAGGGTAACAGGAAGAAACTGCAGACTGCTGCTGTGAGCCTATCCAAAGGGTATCCATACACAGCCCAACATTTGAGGTAAGAGCGTGGTTTAAGATCTCAAGGAATCAAAACATGATGGAAACACTAAACCATTAGAATAAATGAATGAACCTAAGATCTTCAGTCTGACTTGATTGAGTGCAGATCCAGTCCCCTTTGGAGAGAGTTGTTAAGATAAGACTTAACTGTGACTAAATATACAATCAAGGAATTGCCTCTGCAACACAAATAAGAGGCTAAGAATAACTTGCCATTTGAGCTTTCCTTATATACTTAGATACTTTGTAGAGAAACCCAGGCTAGGAGTTGTTGATTTTTTTGGGGGGTGACTTTTTTCCCCCTCTCTCATTTTATTCATTTGACTATCAGCAATTTTACGATTTTTTAAATTGTCGTAAAATACACATAATGTAAAATTACCATCTTAACCGTTTTAAAGCATACAGTTCCGTGGTGCTAAGTATATTCACATTGTTATGCAACCAATCTTCAGACTTTTTCATCTTGTAAAACTGAAACTCTATCCATTCCACAACAGCTCTCCATCCCTGCCATCCTGCCAGCCCCTGGCAACCATCATTCTACTTTCTGTTTCTGGGAGTTTGACTATTCTAGACAACTCATGTAGGTAAAATCATAAACCTACTGAAAGTGTTTGGATTTTTCTATGTGACTGGTTTATTTCACTTAGCACAATGTCCTCAAGGTTCACGTATGTGGTAGCATGTCTCAGAATTTCCTTTTTAAGGTTTAATAATATTCTGGCCAGGTGCAGTGGCTCACGTCTGTAATCCCAGCACTTTGGGAGGCCGGGGCAGATGGATCATCAGGTCAGGAGATCGAGACCATCCTGGCTAACATGGTACAACTCCAGCTCTACTAAAAAAATAAAATAAAATAAAAAAATTTGTGGGGCATGGTGGCGGGCGCCTGCAGTCCCAGCTACTCGGGAGGCTGAGGCAGGAGAATGGCATGAATCTGGGAGGCAGAACTTGCAGTGAGCCGAGATCGCACCACTGCACTCCATCCTGGGGGACAGAGCGAGACTCTGTCTCAAATAATAATAATAATAATAATATTCCATTGTATGTCTATACATTTTGTTTATTCATTCATCTGTCAATGGACATTTGGGTTTTGTTGGCTTTTTTTTTTTTTTTTTTTTTGAGACAGAGTCTTGGTCTGTCACCAGGCTGAAGTGCAGTAGTGTGATCTCGGCTCACTACAGCCTCCGCCTCCCGCATTCAAGTGATTCTTGTGCCTCAGCCTCCCAAGTAGCTGGGACCACCAGGTGTGCACCACCACACCTGGCTAATTTTTGTATTTTAGTGGCAGTGGGGTTTTGCCATGTTGGCTAGGCTGGTCTCGAACTCCTGGCCTCAAGTGATCCTCCCACCTCGGCCTCCCAAAGTGCTGAGACAACAGGCATGAGCCACTGCAACCAGCCAGGTTTTGTTGGCTTTTAATCAAGATAATATGCAAACACGACTTTTGTCCATCTGATGATGTCTCAACAAAGCCGTTTTAGAATCTGAAGATAAATGGTTAAATTGTTACTATTGTTAGTAACCGAGTGTTGGCTTAGGGAGTGTTAAGGTATATAAGAGTAGTCCAAATAAATGACAGAGAAATAAATGGCAGTGATTCATCACTCACTAGTCTTGATACCTCATAGCTTCCTCACTTCAAGTTTAGGCAGGTGCAGGGGTCATGAAAAGAAGCCAAAAGATAAAGGTCACAAACCACTTGGTGAGGGATGTTTGCTTTCTTGAAATGAGAGCCCTCTGCCCAGCACCATGAAAAGTGTGTTTTTCCTGGTCATTTTCAGGCCTCTAAGCTTGAGGTGTGGGTTTATGTTCTGAAGGATGCAGTGTGTGATCTTTCTCACCAAACTGTCTCAAATACTCCACTGGATAAACACTCAGAGGTCTGGAAAGTGGGACTGGAGGGAGCCATTGAGATGTTTTTTACATCATCTTGTCCTGGGATACTTTCCTTTCTCCACATTCACGTTTCTCAGAGAAAAAAAGAAAAACTTGGTCATTTGTGTATTGCATACGTGCCAGCTTTGACTACCTTTGGCACTAGGTGAGTGGGAGATTGATTGTTTGGATTATACCCGTGGAAAAAGCCATAAGGCTTACGTCACAATTTTTATTTTTTTAAATATTTTGTTTTCATAGCTGGGGATTACTCTGTTGGCATTCAGGGAGAGAGAATGTAAAAATATACTAGGATAAAAGAGGGAGTACTAATTAAAAACACAAAAGCAGTGCAAACATACATTAAAAGATACAACAAATTCCATGCCAGTTTCATGATGAAGAAATGCTTTGAAGTTTTTTGTTTTTCCCCTCAGCCTTACTGAGTATAATTGACAAAAACTGCATATATTTAAGGTGTATGACATGACATTTTCATATACAAATACACTGTGAAATGGTTACCACAATCAAATTAATGAATATATCCATCACCACACATGGTTACCATCCTTGGAGTTTTAAAGCGAATTAATAGAATGTATGTCATTCATATGCATGTAATTTGCATACCATTCCTTGACTTAAGAAAGTTGCTATATAAGTGAAAGGTAATTACTGACCATATGAACTTAAGATATAATTATTCTCATCTGGCCAGGTGCAGTGACTCACGCCTGTAATCCCAGCACTTTGGGAGGCAGAAGTGGGTGGATTACTTGAGGTCAGGAGTTCGAGACCAGCCTGGCCAACTTGGTGAAACCCCGTTACTAAAAATACAAAATTAGTCAGGTATGGTGGCACATGCCTGTAATCCCAGTTACTCGGGAGGCTGAGGCAGGAGAATCACTTGAACCTGGGAGGCAGAAGTTGCAGTGAGCCAGGATCACACCACTGTACTCTAGCCTGGGTGACAGAGTGAGATCCTGTCATAAAAGTAAAATAAAATGAAATAAAAATAAAATTTGGATCCTACAAGAATTACCAGTAAGTGTACTTCTAAAATAGATGTTAGTTCATTCTAATACTCACATAATAGACTACTTATTTTACAACTATACATTAAATGGTGAAAATATCATTGCAGATAAATTATAAATGAAAATAAGTCCTAATATGTAATCCATTAGGAAATAAAATTCTAAATTTAATTCTACAAATTATTTTGCGATTTTGATAAACTTAAAAAGGGAAGATTTTAAATTTGTTTAAAAATGGGAAGTTAGTAAAATCTTGGGGAAAAAGAAGAAATGTATACATATCAGGCAAGCCCACCGCTGCATGCTCCATAGAGTCTGATAGATAACGGATCCCAAGAACAAGCAGGCGAAATTTTCACACCCATCCCCCAAGTAGGTGAATCATTACGGATTTTCGTTTGGAGAAATGTAGGGCCCCAGCAAAGAATGGATAGTGTTCTGAGCAAGTTACTACTCCCAAGGGTTGGTCCAAGCATTCAAAAACAGCTGGGGGCTGGGCACAGTGGCTCCTGACTATAATCCCAGAGCTTTGGGAGGCCAAGTAAGAAGATCATTTGAGACCAGGAGTTCAAGATTAGCCTGGGCAACGTAGTGAGATTCCCATTTTTCTACAAAGAAATTTAAAAATTTGCCTATAGTTTCAGCTAGTTGGGAGGCTAAAGTGGGATCACTTGAGCCCAGGAGGTCAAGGCTACAATGAGCCATGATCATGTCATGCCAACTGCACCCCAGCTGGAGCAACAGAATAAGACCCTGTCTCAAAAAAAAAAAAAAAAAAAAAGAAAGAAAGAAAGAAAGAATAAAAAAAGAGAGAGAGAGAGATCTGAGATCTCATATTTTTGTGGAAAGTTACACTGAGTGTTAATGGATGCATGTTAACTTATGATTTTGTTTGTGAAGAACATGTAACCTGGTCATTTGAAAGAAAAAACAAGGACTACCAGAAGGAACCAATGTGTAATATAGAAACAATCCCTCTGGCTTTGATGCCCTAACATCTGTGTGTCCTCTGGCAAAATTTTTGAATACAGGTTGGAGAATGAGCAAAGCAAAGGTATTTGTTGGGCACCAACTAGGCAACAGATCCTGAAGTTATTTCAGTGGTTCCTGACCACAACTCTGCATAAGCTACAGGGTGGTTTTTCCATTTTACAGGCAAGAAGACTGAGCCTCAATCAGGCTACGTTACTTGGCAGACAGTACATCTAGGACAGCCTGTTTCCACTGCTGTGCCCTTTGCAAAACACCTTCTTTTGCCCGGCCAGCTTGATGGAGCCTCTTATAACCTGAGGCTATGTTGTGCTGGTGGGATTGTAAACATTTGAAAGTACATGCCAAGAACCGAAAGCCATTAAGGAAAATGAGTCACTTTCTGGATGCATTGAACGTCTTTAGATTATGGGAGCTTTGTGAAGAAATAAAGTACAGATATGATTTTTCTTCTTAAAAAGAAAGGAATATTTCTCTGGAGTAGAGATTGTTGGCAAGTTCATGTATAATCATGGTCAGCAGAAAAGAAATCTGAGCAGTAATGAAAAGCTTGTGTACTCAGAATGCCTTTAACCCAGTGAGCTGAAGAGCAGGCTTTTGGGGAATGACGTTGGATGGAAGTGGAGTTGGGGCAGGAATAGAATCCTGGTTCTGGAGGGAAAGACAGGTAAAAGAAAATGAGACCATTAAAAGCAGGCATGATGCATGGTTACTCTTTACCCCTAGCTAAGGTGGTATAAATTGCTTTTGTTTTACCCCCTGTCCCCCAAATCATTTTTTTAAAGAAAGAGAAGAAAATATTTTTAAGGGAACTCATTACCTTTTGGCTTTAGGCATAGAAGCCTCAGAAGCTGAAAGCAATGTTGTATTTTTATACAGTGCAGATGCTTCCTGGTTTGAAAACAGTGACCTGGCTCCCAAACAATTACAGCATCGACATTGAAGGAGAACATTCTGTGTATCGTGTAATTCCAGGAGCAGATGTGGGGTAGCCTTTACGAAATTAGGAGGAGGGGAGGCAGTCTGGTTTAGATCGTGAACTACCCAAAGGAAAGTTACTTGGCATGACTTTGATTGTGTGTTAAGATAATTTTTATTGTGTTCTACTTCTGAGACAGTATCATAGATAACCTCTTTTGCCTGGGTGCATTTTGAAAGGCCTTTGTGTTGATTACCTGCTTTTGATGTGTTCTCATGATCAGTTCAGACTACCCGAGCCATAAAACATCAGTAATTAAGAAAAACTCTCCCTCTGGAGAAGAATCAAGAAGATTCTGCTTCTTTTATTTAATTTTTGACATATCTAAAGGGATGCAGTAAACTCTTTTTACCCATTAGTAATTGACTTTGAAATAGGATATGCCTTTCCTCTGCAGTCTACAAGGAACTCTCAAGAGAAGCTTCATGAAACAGATTGATCCTAAACTTCCCTCCTGCATTCATGGGAATTAGCTGACAGGAAATACACAGTGTGAGGAAGTGGTGAGTGAGGAAAAAAAACAAAACAAAAACAGCTAACTGATAAGATCTTAATTGCAATGGTCATTTTCATGGCGGATCATACCTAATAGGTCATGTATTTGAATGGTTTTTTTGGAAAAGTGATTGTGCATCTTTTTTTTTTTTTTTTTTTCCTGAGACAGAGTCTCATTCTGTCACCAAGGCTGGAGTGCCGTGGCGTGATCTCCACTCACTGCAACCTCCACCTCCGGGGTTCCAGCAATTCTCATGCCTCTGCCACCCAAGTAGCTGGAATTACAGGCGTGCGACCATACACTGAGCTAATTTTTTTTTTTTTTTATAGTAGAGTTGGGATTTCCCCATGTTGGCCAGGCTGGTCTCAAACTCCTGACCTCAAGTGATCCATCCACCTCAGCCTCCCAAAGTGCTGGGATTACAGGTGCGAACCACCATGCCTGGCCAGTGATTATGCATCTTGTAAATCAATTTTTGGGATCTAACTTTTCCAAAATTTCTGTCTGGTTTCCTCTCTTCCCCTCTAAGAATCTGTATCTTCTTCCTTGCCCTGGGCTTTATTCTTTACTAGAGATCCTGGCAGTCATTATGACCATGCCCTTTATGGCATGTCCAAGGTCAGTGTTCATGCATGCCCTCCTTCAGTCACTCCCTAGTGTGGGTGGATACAGCTGTGTTACATGGTGACTCCTGCTACCCACTGTGCAATGGAGGGGTCAGAGTCTTGTGGCAGAAGGAGAGTTGGAGAGCCAGGGAGAACACAGGACTTTTCTTCACCTTGGGTTCAGGCAGAACTCATGAAAAACAATGAAGCAAGGAATAATTTCCTTTTGCACCCATTTTTTTCATTTATTGACCCCATTTCCTGCATCTTAGCAAAATCTCTCCTCCAGTTCTAGATTAGTAGTGGTAAATTTACCTATCTGATGGGGCTGTTCTCTCTGAGCCATGTTTGAACTTTTAATAATGAAGTCCACAGTCCCTGCATAGCTTACCAAGCAACTGTGGATTTGCAGGGTGCGGCCAGCAGGTTCCTGGAGTGAGATGGGCTCCTGGTTCTCCTAACGTCACTCTCCACCCTCCACAGTCTATCCACCAGCCACCACCCTGCCAGCTCACAGGTCTGACCCTGCCCTGTGGTTGATGGGCAGGACAGGATTCTTCATATGCCGGTGTCTGTTAACACAACGGGGAACCCGTCAGAGACACCTCACACAGGATCACTTTTCTGGCTGGGCTGTTTTTCCTCGTCTTTCAGCAGTGAGTGTTGGCCGTCAGCGTGGCACTCTTCACACCCAAGTGAAGCCTGCCTTCCCCTCTGCCACATTGCAGGCTCCGCTGGGGTGGAAAAGAGGTCAGCAAATGAACTCACAATGGCGCTAAGCATTGGATTCAGCTTTCACCATTAGTCTTTTCAGCCGACCCAAGAACTGCATTGTGAAAGGCGAGGTGGGTTGACTCACTGAGAGAATCCTTTAAAGAGCCCATTGGAAGCCATCTTCTTTCATATTTCTCATGGAATAGTCGTGAATATTTTTGCATTGATGTGCAATTAATTGCAAGACATGTATGTATACTTTAGGTGGAAACTTAAAAACTTTGTTTTGCCCTTCTCATAAATGGGCTTGCTGATCTGTCTTAGTATAGATTATGGTGGCCAAAGCAACACCCTTCCACTGAGAAGTATAATCTCTTTTTTTTTTTCTTTTTTTTGGTAACCAATCAAATGTTCCATCTGTTTAGACTCCGCTCTCTGGTCTGGATTTTAGAACAATGCAGTCAAGGTTATTCTTGCTCAGTGATCTTGCCTTGAAAGAGTGAGTTACTGTTCCCAGAGGCAAAGGCACTGCTTCTTGATGATAGGCAAGTGGGATTTATTAGCTTTGTGAAGGAGGTGGGAGGGCATCGTGATACTTGGTAAATTACGAGAGGGGCTGGGGTGGTGAGAGGGGCTGGCGAGACCGTGTCAAAAAGAAAGGGATTCCTTGCCAGATGTTCCTAAGAGTTGAGTTAGCCTGGAGAAAATAATCTGAAAATATGAGTGACCTTCTCAACTTTGTCCTAAACCCCCATACCTTAAAGTGCAAGCAAAAGGAGGGAATGTGGCTTTATAGGGGTTTGCAGGTAGATGGGGAGTGGGTGGGGGCAGTGTCAGGTCAGTTCCTTGTGGGCTTCCCTAAGGCAATGCTAGAGAGCAAAAAGAGTGTAGAGGCCTCCCAAGAACCCTAGAATGACCCCACATCCCTGTACATCAGCTTCAGACCCACAGCCGCCTCCTGGGTTTTCCAGGTGGTGGCTGAGAGATGTTCTATCCTGAACATGTTCACAGAAGCCAGGGGCACTCTTATATGTGATGTGGTTTCCTCTTTTGCAAAGGACAGGAGATAGAGCCACTCAAGCAGATGTCCCGGATGAAAATGGCTGTGAAACAGCAATGTCACCCTAATATTCATTTGGGCTTTATTTATGGCAAAAGCTACCTTTCCCACACCACTGTATTTTGTTTGTTACAATCTCTGTTTTTCCTTCTGTTTCAAACATATTTCTTATTAGATTTATTCCATCGCATATTTTCAGCTTGTTTCTGTGAAGTTCTGACAGGAGGGGTGTTCCAGGAAGCTCCGCAGTACATTTTATTTTATTTTATTTTATTTTATTTTATTTTATTTTATTTTTGCCCTTCTCCTGGAAGAGCACTTGGTAATCTTCTCAAATGTCTTTTGAAAGCCTTTTAATGACACCACTCAGTGCCCTGCTGATCATTCGTGAACTACAGTTGTACACCAGCTCCAAAAGTTCCATATTTATGATGATAAACAAGAGCTGTAAGATTTTTAATTTTGCTGAGGGGCTATTTTCTCTCTCTCTCTCTCTCGATGTGACTCAGTTTTTCAGCGTAAGACCAGAGGCTGTTTGCGTACTCAGAGACGATGTTTTCAACTTTTTGCTCTTGATTTTTCCAAGCAATTAGCAAAGTCTGTTTAGAGTAGAATTGTTATGAGCATACATTCTATTTTAATTCATTGTAATTAGAGGGATGAGCATTACACTTCTTCAAGAACTGCTAGAAGTCAATGTTCTGATTTCCGAAGATCAAAATCTTATTTTATGAACAAAATATGTGACTGGATATGAAAAATGACAACCAGTAAAATTCCTCCAGCTGGCAGAGTGTATGAACTCCACTCCAGTAACTTCAAAATCATGCCGCACAACTGTAGCTGGGTTTTCTGATTGTTTCTCCACAGATTATCTTCCTCAAATACAATGTTAAAAATAATAATTTGTCACTGTGGCCCTCAGTCTGGTTGTGTTTATTATAATGAAGATTGAACATATGAACTGCCAATTGATGATGGCCCACGTTCCTGGTCTGTTTAAGTAACATCAACTCATCTTTGAATTTAAGAAATGGTAGCACTCTCTTATTTGGTTGCTATCCGCCTTGAAATGGAACTGTCCAGAATAGTATTGGTGAAACGGCAGAGTTCCCTGACCCCACTCATAGGATGTGAGACAGGGGTGTGGCTCATCTGTCTGGCCACCAAGTGAGCACTCAAACCCCTTACAGGAGGTGGAGCACGGAGATGGGCAGGTGCAGGAGCCGGGACAAGTGCTTTTGGACTCTAGCCCCGCAGTAGCATCTAGGGGTAGGTGCCTGCAACTCCTGAAGCTGCAGTGGGTGTGTTACCATGCTCTTTTAGCTCTGCCGTCTGCAGACAGCTTAAGTGTTAACCAGCGCAGTGCCCTCTTGGCATCCAGGCCCTTGTCCTGCATCCAGGAAGAATCAGGTCACACAGAAAAACTGAAGGGTGGTAAATGGAGAGGGGGGGTATTTTTTTGCCTCATCAAGGTGGCTCTCAGCAGGAGGGATGGGGAGCTGGAGAGGGGATAGAGGGGGAAGGTGATCTTCCCTTGGAGTTCAGCCATCCTGAAGCCAATCTCCTCTCTCACCATTCCTAGCCAAACTCCTCTCAATGTTCAGATGTTCCTTCTCTTCTCTCCTTCTCTGCTGTACTGCTCTTCTGCTCCTCTGCTCTTCTGCTCATGGAGCCTGGGGTTCAGGGTTTATATGAGTACAGGATAGGGAGGTATGGCAGACCAGAAGGCAACATTTGGGCACAAAAACAAAAATGCCCATTCCCATTTAGGGCCATGGGTTTCCAGACTTGAGGGTAGGGCTTTTGCCAGGGAACCACCCTCTTCTATCCAGTATTTCCCTGCCTCCTGTCTGTATCATTTGTACAAGAAAACATTTTTCTCCCAATAAAGCTCATCAGTTTTCACAGAATAATTGTCAGCCCCTAAAGTATTTTTGACTGTCTCCAGAGGTTAATAGGTAAGAAGCTTGAAGATGAGGCCAGAGTTCAGCATTGAGCTGTCCCAGCTGACACAGACTGGTGAGGGCAGGCAGGTTGGCTGAGCTTAGTCCCTGGAGCTTAGGGTCAGAGGAGGTTGCAGCTCTATAGGCAGGTAGAATTCAGCCCCTCAGGATAGCAAGTCTCACAGCCAGGTCCCCAGCTGGGGATGCAGATGCTAACATCTGTCACATTGCCTTCAGTGGTTTATTATCTTAGTTTCAGCTGCTGCAACCAATACCATTGACTTGGGGGCTTAAATGACAGAGATTTATTTCTCATAGTTCTGGAGGCTGGAAGTCCAAGAGCAGGGTGCCAGCATGGTCAGGTTCTGATGACAACCCTCTTTCTAGTTTGTAGACCACCGTCTTCTTGCTGTGTCCTCACATGGCAGAAAGAAAGCATCTGTCTCATGTCTTTTTTTAAAAGGACACTAATCCCATCACAAGGGCTCCACTCTTGTGACCAAATCACACCACAAAGGCCTCACTTCCAAATATCATCACATTGGAGATTAGGGCTTCAACATGTAAATTTGGGGTTGGGGGGCACTCACATTCAGTCCATGGCACTTGTGTACTGAAGCCAAGTGTTGTAGGTCTTCTGTCCCCGCAGCTGAGCAGGCTGAGATGGGCATAGCAAGTCCTCATTCTTTGGCAGCAAAACATTTTAGGGTATCTTCTCTTTCTTAAGGTGTGCACACCTTAAGTTTCTTCTCTTTAATAATGCTTTATTATTTGTAGACCTTTATAGTTAACAGTGCGTTCAACTAGTTTACTTCATTTGTGCTTCCTGGCGACCATGGTGGAGCAGTTAGGATGATCATTGGCATTCTGCCGATGCAAAAATTGAGGGTACATGGTTTAGTTGCCCCAGTACAAAGCCTGATGCTCGGTTAAGTAATGTATTCAAAGTAAGGCAGCAACGAATGCTGAACCTACATTTGAACCCACGTCCTTCTGACTGCAGGTCCTTCCCATGGGCATTTAGAGATTTGCAAAAAGCACTTAGAGCTCCTGCCCATTAGTCTAGGCCTTTCTTGATAAATAACGTTGTAGGGGAGACCTCTAGTGTGGCCAGGGATGTTAGGAGGTTGCCGTGGTTTCAATGTGTCCCCCAAAGTTCATGTGTTGGAAACTTAATCCCGAATGCAACAGTATTGAGAGGTGGGACCTATAGGAGGAGACTAGGTCATGAGGCACGTCCTACAGGAGTGAATTAATTCTGTTATCTTGGAAGTGGGTTCCTAAGCAAATAATGAGTTTGGCCCCCTTCTCTGTCACTCACACACATGCTCCCTTGCCCTTCCACCATTCCACCATGGGATGACACAGCAAGAAGGCCCTCGCCAGATGCTGGCATCTTGATATTGGACTTCCAGCATCCAGCACCACGAGGAATGAATTTCTTTTCTTTATAAATTACCCAGGTTGTGGTATTCTGTTATAGCAACACAATATGGACTAAAACAGAGGCCATCTGTATCTAAAGCAACTTAAAGCTAAAATTTGCCAAAAAGGTTTAATCCAAGTCTTCATTTTAATGCATAAGGAAATTGAGGGCCAGATAAATGCCTAAGTTACATTGAGTTTGAGGCAGGGCCTGGGCTAGAACTTGGTCTCAGATTCTCAGCCCAGTGCTCTCCAGATCATTGAGCCTTACCTCTCCCTCACAGAGTGGCAAGATAAGATGCCCTATTGATACCACAGCCAGCTGTTATGGAAACTTTCAGGGTAGCCATTGTATGAAGGCCAGCCCCTGCCCACTATAGGCAGAGGAAGACAAGACACTCAGAAGCATCCCTTAGCTGGCTGTCTGGGCCTGGAGTAGTATGAATCACCTGCTTTGGATGCAAGTTGGTCAGAATCTGTGAGTTTCTACACTCTGGGCCTGTTCTCTCTCTCTCTCTTTCTCTCTTTCTCTTTTCTTTTTTTTTTTTTTTCTTTTTTTTTTTTTGAGACAGAGTCTTGCTCTGTCACCCAGGCTGGAGTGCAGTGGTATGCTCTAGGCTCACTGCAAACTCCACTTCCCGGGTTCATGCCATTCTCTTGCCTCAGCCTCCTGAGTAGCTGGGACTCCAGGCACCCTCCACCACGCCCAGCTAATTTTTTTGTATTTTTAGTAGAGATGGGGTTTCACTGTTTTAGCCAGGATGGTCTCGATCTCCTGACCTCGTGATCCACCCGCCTCGGCCTCCCAAAGTGCTGAGATTACAAGCGTGAGCCACTGCGCCTGGCCCCTGGGCCTGTTTTCTATGGAAGAAAAGGGAGAATCAGAAGTGCATTCTGGACTAGCTTCAATAAATCATCCTATGTCTTATCTTTTTTTTTTTTTTTTTTTTTTGAGATGGCGTCTCGCTCTGCCGCCCAGGCTGGAGTGCAGTGGCCGGATCTCAGCTCACTGCAAGCTCCACCTCCTGGGTTTACGCCATTCTCCTGCCTCAGCTTCCCGAGTAGCTGGGGCTACAGGCGCCTGCCATGTCGCCCGGCTAGTTTTTTGTATTTTTTAGTAGAGACGGGGTTTCACTGTGTTAGCCAGGATGGTCTCGATCTCCTGACCTCGTGATCCGCCCGTCTCAGCCTCCCAAAGTGCTGGGATTACAGGCTTGAGCCACCGCGCCCGGCCTCCATCTCTTTTCCCTATTAAAATCCTTACCTTTGGCCGGGCCCAAGCTTGAGAAGGCCACTCCTAAAGCAAGGCCCCTTCGGACTAGGGCCTGGGCAAGCGTTAACTGGCACCTGCCGTGCCAGCACAAAGCTTAATTCCCCTGCAGCAGCACACCCACAGGCAACTAGTGAAGCAAGGATGGAATGTCTTACAATACAAAGCCTTTGTATGAGAGGGAAATAGAAACCAGAGGTTTGCAAGCTCTCTTTTTCTTCGGGGGTTCTGAGTATTTTTAACTTCAGTTTCGTGTTCCAAGGAAGGGGTGTTTTAGTGAAAATTGTGAAGGGAAACCCTGCCAAATAGAAATTCCTTATAGGATGAGTATTTTCCTCCTTTCAAGGTGTGAGAGCGGCCAAGAAGCAATAACGCATAGGGGAGTTGGGGTGATAGATTGGAATTTTCTTGGCTGGAGTGTGATTGGTGTCTGGAAGTGAGTCCCAGCAGGTTGGCTGGTGAGGCCATGTGAGCACTGGGCCTGATCCAGGCCTGTGGAGTGTGCAGGCTTGCTTGAGGCTGTAGGCATCACTGCCTGGGCCATGTACCGAAACTCCCCAGACCATAAGAGGTAGTTTACTGTCAGGGAGTAAGCCGCCAAATCAAGCAAGCTACACAAAGCCAAGACTCCCAGGAATCAATGCCTTCTTCCAGCCTTTCATTCATTCATTCTGTAAGTGAAAACTCAGCGTGGGTGTGGATGAAGATATTTGTGCCTTTGTGATCATTACATTTAATGTAATGATCACAAAGGGGAAGGAGACAGATAAGAAGTGAGCAAATGAGTAAAGTATCTAGTGTGTCTAGGGGTTTTAAATGTTATGGAGGCAAAAATAAGGAGAGTGCTCAAGGAACTGGTCATCCCGATGTCCATGGGCTGCACTTGGTTGGGACAGTTCTAAGAGTATCTGTCACACTTGCAGAGACGACCTGGGTTAACTCTCCCCAGGAACCTTGTAGAACACCAGGCAGGGACACTTCAGTTTCACTCTTTGTTTACTGGGAATGTGGAGGCTTAGGAAAGAACTCTGAGATTTGTGAATGCAATATCAGTCCTCCTGTAGTTAACCAATGTGTGTATTCATCCTCGTACAGTCTTGCATTTGTATGAGAATATTAACTATTTCAAAGCTCTCATAAATCTGTTGCATCATTTTAGTCATGTATCAAAGTAGGAAGAGTGGATGTTGGGACACAAAATTGAACATCAATGACTGTGCTGTGGCATGAGTTTTCTAATCAGGACAGTGGCTATACACAGTGGCCATAGTGAAAACTGGCTGAATATTCACCCTGTATATGACAGGTTCGCTTTGCAATTTTTTGTTTGTTTGTTTTTTGTTTATTTGTTTTTTGCATGCAATGGCAAGGTCATAGAAATAATCTTGTCACCCTTCAAACTCAGTACTTTGAAAGCCAGCACTCCATTGTATGCATATATATACACATAAACACACAAAGTGTACTTGTTTGGTTTTTTTAAAAATCAGTCTCCTTACTTTGACCCATGAGAACAGGAGCACACAGGAGTTCAGACATATCCGTTGGCCACATAGTACCTGAGATCTGTGAATGAGATCACAGTCATCCTATAAATAGCCAATGTGTTTGTTCATTCTAATACTATTTTTCTTTCTGTTTTCTTTCTTTTTTACCGGCTACTAATAGACTGTGTATCATTAGGATATAATTTTTTTTTTTTTTTTGGAGACAGAGTCTGACTCTGTCACCCAACCTGGAGTGCAGTGGCGCTATCTTGGCTCACTGCAACCTCTACCTCCTGAGCTCTAGTGATTCTCATGCCTCAGCCTCCCGAGTAGCTGGGACTACAGGCGTGTGCCACAATACCCAATTAATTTTTTGTGTGTTTTTTGTAAAGACGGAGTCTCACCATATTGGCCAGGTTGGTCTCCAACTCCTGGCTTCAAGTGATCTGCCTGCCTCGGCCTCCCAACGTGTTGGGATTATAGGCATGAGCCACTGTGCCTGGCTTACCTTTCATTTCATGAGAATATTAATTATTTCAAATGGCTCATAAATCTGCAATACTGTATGTCAGATACTGGCTTTAGCGTTTTTCTCAAGTTATTTCCCACAACAAAGTGTAATATAAACATCATTATTACTATGTCATGAATGAGGCAACTGTATCTGCAACATGCCTACGGTAATATGACCAAAGTCTCACAGATAGTGAGTGTTGAAAATGAGGCTTAAGCCCAGATCTTTCTCTTTCCAGAAATTATACTCTCAACCACTCTCCTATACTCACTGTAAGATTACTTAAGATTCTAGATTTCTTAGGAAATTAGACATTTTTAGAATTAGAAGTTCTTGGGATATCTGCCCTGAACTCTTTTTCATTAAATGTTGCTGCTTTTTAGTTTATTTACCCTTTAAGGTCTCTGATACTTTATATTTTATTATTGTTATATCAACTATAAATCTTAGTGTGACTTATAAAGTCTCACAGGGCTACGTAGTTTTATTCCATATGTAAGTATTTTAAACAGTTAGAAAAGGAAATATATTACAATTAAATTTCTCAATTTAGTAACTCTTTTTTAACCCCAAATAACAGAAATGACTTTGCTCCCCCGGTTACTGATAGACTGTATATCATTAGGATATAATTTTTTTTTTTTTTTTTGAGACGGAATTTCACTCTGTTGCCAAGGCTGGAGTGCAGTGGCATGATCTGGGCTCACTGCAACCTCCACCTCCTGGGTTCAAGCGATTCTCGTGCCTCAGCTTCCCAAGCAGCTGGCATTACAGGCGCTCGCCACCACACCCGGCTAATTCTTTGTATTTTTAGTAGAGACGGGTTTTCACCATGTTGGCCAGGCTGGTCTTGAACTCCTGACTTCAAGTGATCCACCCACCTTGGCCCCCCAAAGTGTTGGGATTACAGGCGTGAGCCACCGAACCTGGCCAGGATAGAATTACTTTGAAGACTATTTCCCCAGCATTTGGTCTTGTCGTATTCTTTAGTTTTGTGTCATGGGGCTACTAATTTTTTATTCCTCAGTGGTAACTTGATGAAATCTCTTAGACTTGCAGCAATCAAGTCCCTTCGTTCTATCATGGGCTTTAACTATGCAAGCAGTCAGCCCATTACAGTTTTTTCACAGACTGGTTACATTCAGCCTGAGTGAGTTTGAACCGGGGCCATTTGGGGGCCTTTGGAGAGGATGAAGATTGACCAAAAGCAATCGGTTGACCTGTGTCTTGTTTCCTCCTGAATTTGGGATTTTAGCTGCCTCCTTTGATTATGCCAGCGACTGTATCATACTTGCTAGGTTCAGGGCACCCCCTTGTGGTGCAACTTGATACGTAATTAACGTGAGGAAACAAAATGATGGCCAAATGACGAGGAATGAAGAGGACACGCGTGTGATATGATTTTATTGTTCTTCCCATTTTTAAAACTCTCAAATCAAAGCAGTTTTTCTCCTGTTGTTTCAAATTTATCAGTAGCTACAATACTAAGTTTTTTTTTTTTTTTTTTTTTTTTTGGAGGTAGAAACAAATCAGAAAAGCCAGCACAAATTATTGCTAAATCTCAGGTGAGTTTTTTAAAAAATTTTTATTACAAAAGTAATCATGAATATTCTAGGAATGTTAGAAGTAATAGACTGAGAGTAGGAGAATTACTTAGAATCCCATGACCCACATAGAATACCTTTGTTAATATTTTGGTGTGTATTCTTCTCCTATTTTTTTCTAGGCACATAGACTCAAAGGAAAGAAACCACATGCCATCAAGCACGTGCCATTTTTTTCTTATTTATGTTATTTTATTTTTTGAGACAGGGTCTAATACTGTCACCCCGGGCTGGAGTGTAGTGGCACAATCACAGGTCACTGAAGCCTCAACCTACCTAGGCTCAGGTAATCCTCCCACCTCAGCCTCCCAAGTAATTGGTACTACAGGCAGACGCCACCATGCCTGGCTAATTTTTGTATTATTTGTAGAGATGAGGTTGCACCATGTTGTGCAGGCTGGTCTTGAGCTCCTGGGCTCAAACGATCCTCCCACCTTGGCCTCCCAAAGTGCTGAGTTTACAGGCGTGAGCCACAGCGCCCAGCCCATTTTTTCTAGTATGATTTTATCCACTTAATTATATGTGTAAACTTCTTTCCCTCCTGTTACAAGATAGCTACTTCATCATTACGTGTGGTTGCTTGATTTTGTTGGTTCCACTGTGTGTGGACAAATACCGTATCATGCAGGCCCTCCTTGTAGATGGCTGTAGATTATTTCCTTAGGGTCCATTATTAGAAATAGAATGGCTGAATCAAAAAGATACGCAAAATCGTATTGTTGTTCATTTGTTAAAATAGAGCATCTTTTTGAGAATGCAATTTTTTTAAAATCTGCAAGTTCCTAACATTTGCATCCTTAGTCTGTGTTAGGAATTGTGTACCGTGTTTTACATGGCTGGATCTCACTTCATCCTCCCAGCAACCTATTATGATCTATTGCTATACCAACTTACTGATGAGGAAAGAGGCTTAAGGAAATTAAAGAGCCGTTATGGGACTTCCCAAGCAGGAGACAGTAGGCTTTCAGAAATTTGATAAAAATAGCACTTTGCATTTCTTGAATCTTGAACTAACTGGAAATTAATACTAAACATTCTCCACTGGTAAAATAGAAAATAAGAATATTAATAGTAAAAGAAAAGAAGAAGAAAAGGAACTATGCTTCCATAGATTTAGAAACACAAGTAACAATCTGAATTAAGGCTTTGGTGATTAGATCTTCATGTTGGAAGATATACTGGATGGCTCAGTGATTGCTGTGTAATTACAAACTCGAGACAGCTTGTATTACAGAGATCTTACATTTTTTAGGAATATATTTTCATTTACCACGATTAGTCTCCTAACTGGTTAAATTGCTTCCAGAGAGTCGAAAGTTGACTCTATGTAAAGTGACATCAGAAAGTCTTTAATTTCCGGGCTGGGCGCGGTGGCTCACACCTGTAATCCCAGCACTTTGAGAGGCCAAGGTAGGCAGATCCCTTGAGGCCAGGAGTTCGACAACAGCCTGGCCAACATGGCAAAACCCTGTCTCTACTAAAAATACATAAATTAGCCGGGCAGAGGTTACAGTGAGCTGAGATCACGCCACTGCACTCCAGCCTGGGTGACAGACTGAAATTTGATCTCAAATTTAAAAAAAAGAAAAGAAAAGAAGATCTTTAATTTTTGAACTTTGGGTGAGTGCTTAAATTTTAGCAGCCTCCAGAGTTTCCTGACATCTACCTTTGTTGCTCCCTAGAGATCATCATTTCGCTTTTCCCACCTTTACTGATACTTTTCTTTTTGCTTTGTTATAGAATTATATTTATTATAGAAAACCCTGAGATAGACATAGCAAAAGAAAGACAATAAATATCACTTGTCATTCAGACCATTTTAAGTAATGT
This sequence comes from Piliocolobus tephrosceles, assembly GCF_002776525.5. Taxonomy (NCBI): domain Eukaryota; kingdom Metazoa; phylum Chordata; class Mammalia; order Primates; family Cercopithecidae; genus Piliocolobus; species Piliocolobus tephrosceles. The sequence goes on along the minus strand of NC_045442.1, from coordinate 106,998,760 downwards.
CTGTGTGTTGTTCATTTTTGGTTCTCTCCACTACATCTGCATATTGTGTGTTTACCCAATATTTATTATTCTTGAGCAACTCTTCTCAGACTCATCAGCATTAGGAAAGAAACTCTGAACCCCTTTCCTTTCCTGCCACATTCAGCCTTTCAGAGAGATCTCAAGTGCCATTTTGGATAACAGCAATGTCTGAAGTTTCTTTTTGCCATTTTCTTATGATAGCTGATGAATTTATTAGGAGTCTTTGAAATAATAAACACTCTTCTGTTTAATTTTTACAATGTTATTATATTTGCCATTCCTTGAGGTAGTTGAGTCTTGCTGTTTTCTCAGTAATGTTCCTTTAGCTTTTTTTGTTTTGTTTTTGAAACAGGGTGTCACTCTATTGACCAAGCTGGAGTGCAGTGACACAATCTCAGTTCACTGTAACCTCCACCTCCTGGGCTCAAGCAATCCTCCCACCTTAGCCCTCCCAAGTAGCTGAGACTTCAGGCATGTGCCACTATGCCCAGCTAATTTTTGTATTTTTTGTAGAGATGGGGTCTCACTGTGTTGCCCAAGCTGGTCTTGCACTCCTGACCTCAAGCAGTCGGCCCACCTTAGCCTCCCAAAGTGCTAGGATTACAGGCATGGGCCACCGCACCTGGCCCATTCTTTTAATCTTGATCTAACCTCTTTATATGTGATAAACTGCTGATTATCATTAGCCTAGATAATCCAGACGTTCACTGAAAAACCTCAACTCCGGTCTCACCCACTCTTTTGTTTGTTTGTTTGTTTGTTTGTTTGTTTGTTTGTTTGTTTTTGAGACAGAGTTTTGCTCTTGTTGCCTAGGCTAGAGTGCAATGGCACGGTCTTGGCTCCCCGCAGCCTCCACCTCCCACGTTCAAGTCATTCTCCTGCCTCAGCCTCTTGAGTAGCTGGGATTACAGGCGCCTGCCACCACGCCCAGCTAATTGTTGTATTTTTAGTAGAGATGGGGTTTTGCCATGTTGGCCAGGCTGGTCTCGAACTCCTGAGCTCAGGTGATCCACCCGCCTTGGCCTCCCAAAGTACTGGGATTACAGGCGTGAGCCACCATGCCCAGCCACCCACTCTTATTTTTTCAGAACAATTTTCTATTATATAGTCAAAGCCATAAATCAAGCTTCTCAATTCTCCACATTGATTTATCAGGTATATGTGAGAGGCCTAATAAAATCCAGTTTGCATTTTTATTGCTCTTATTGTTGGACTCAAAACTTGTAGGGCGCAAAACTTTTCCCACACAGATACAACCTACTGAGAAGCGAAAAAAGGTTCTCGGTGAGGTTCATTTTGTAATCCTGAGAACACTTACCTGTGATTATAGGATCCTGAGGCCTAAAGTTCGTGAGCTTATTCCATTGCATCTTCTGAGAAGGGCTTCCTGCCTCGCCAGCATCCCGGGGCCTTCCCTGCTCTGATGCTGGGAGAGTCTTCCAGCTTCTAGGTTTCCATGACCTCAGTTAGCAAAGGCAGGAAAAGATGTAACAGGTAGAGTTGGGGTTTGCTCCACAGTTTGGAGGCTTTGAGTAATTGTGTATTTCTCTTGCCTCTTTTCTTTCTTTTCCTTTCTTTCTCTTTCTTTCCTTTTCTTTCTTTCTGTTGTGTTTTGTTTTGTTTTGTTTTGTTTGGACAGTGTTTCTCTCTGTTGCCCAGGCTGGAATGCATTGGTATGATCATAGCTCACTGTAGTCACTGCAGGCTCAACCTCCAGAGGTCAAGCGATCCTCCCACCTCAGCCTCCTGAGTAGCTAGGACTACAGGTGCTTGCCACCACACCCAGCTAAATTTTTTCTTTCTTTTTTTGTGATAATGGGAGTCTCCCTATGTTGGCCAGGCTGGTCTCGAACTCCTGGCCTCAAGCGATCCTCCCGTCTCAGCCTCCCAAAGTGCTGGGATTACAGGAGCGAGCGACCTCACCCAGCGTCCCCTACTTTCTTGACTTTCAGATGATATTTGTCTAAAGCAATGGCGGTAGCAACTTTCCTTGCCCCCGTTTCTCCAGGTATTTCATTTTCTTTGTTGTAAGTTCGTCTAATGAGGGTCACCTAGCAGACAGTGGTTGAAGTCTTTTTGTCCCTCTTGGCAGTCTCACTGGGTCTCTGGTCTCTTCCAATACCACCTTCCCTTGCTGGTCCTCTCCGAAGGGCTGTGGTTGTCCTGGTTCTCTGCCCCCAGACGGTGTTACTAATCATCTTATAATGGAAACGCTCTGTGATTTTCTTTCTTTCTTTTTTTTTTTTTTCCTTTTCCCTGTCCATAGCAGCTCTTCAAATCTATCATCCTGTTTTTATCTTACACTTTTATTTACCATGCACCTGCAGGGCTTTATTATTTGTGGTCTACTTCAGGATATTTCTTTCACAGTTGATGAAGCCTGTAAACTACAGAGCAAAGAATCAGAGGGCCCTAAGTAACCGTCACCTTTCTGGTGAGAATATATTCACCTAGAAAAGGGCTTTTATGAGGTCGCTTTAGCTAATCGTTTTTCTAATGGTGTCGCTCCCTTTCTCTCTTAAAGGTCTCTTCAAGTTCTTTTACTTTTTTTTTTAACCCTCATGTGCATCTTGGATAGAATATTTTAGTACAGTTTTTGTCTAGAGACCTGTTGTTTGACTTTTTGGCTTTTGAGTATAGCCATTTGTGTTCAAATGTTCTTTTACTTCTAGTGGAAATTTGTGTCTGATACGTGTGGGACTAAGTTCTAAGAAATATACACACACACATATATAAAATCTACACACAGTGGTGATATGGGTCATGGATATTGTATAATTCAATCATGATGGTACTCAGAGGCTCCTATATGTTAATAGTCCGTATGGATATATGTATATGCATGTGCAGTAAGATATGCAGCTATGACACCCCACTGGCTGATACTGGGCGCAAGAGGAAGTCACTCTTCTTGCGTGAGGATTATAGAAATTTTCATTTTTTAAGGCACAAAAAATATTTCACTGCCATGTTTTGTTTTTTTGTTTTTAAAAAAGTTAAGTTGCTCAAAAATGAGTCGGATACAGTGGTTCATAAATGTAATTCCAGCACTTTGGGAGGCGGAAGCAGGCAGATCACTTGAGATTAGGAGTTTGAGACCAGCCTGACCAACATGGTTAAACCCTGTCTGTACTAAAAATACAAAAATTAGCCAGGTGTGGTGGTGGGCGCCTGTAATCCTAGCTACTCTGGAAGCTAAGGCAGGAGAATCGCTTTAACTCGGAGAGCACAGGGTGCAGTGAGCTGAGATCGCACCACTGCACTACAGCCTGGGTAACAAAGTGAGACTCTGTTTCAAAAAAAAGTCAGTGGGATCAATGAGAATTAAAATATTAAATACTGGCACCGTAAGCATGGTAAACCAAAGGCACACTCCAGGGTCCACTAGGTTCAAATATTAGAATTAGTGCCCTGAATTACAGTGTGGATCTTCTGTTCCTGTATGTATTCACCTGCGGTGTGCCCTCCTGCATGGCAAAGCATGGGCAGAGAGCACTGTACCCACAGGCCTGCTTTTGTGGAGTAACCCAGTGGCCAGTGACCCCGGGGTCAGTGACAATCAAGATGGCAGCCTCGGGCATCACCGCCAGACTGCATTCTGGCTAAGAAAGCTATTTCATTTGGGTTGGGTAGGCTCTAGTAAGTCCCCTGGAGCTCTAGGGAGAACCTCAGGGACAGTGGGTCAATATGACACTCTCCAGTAATACAAGGTGAATTCATAAGTGCCTATGGCAGGTTATTTTGAGGCAAACCCATTGCTAGCTAAGGCTTCAACGTGTCTTTCTAAAATGTAAGGATGGAACTGTCATCATTTTTCTTTTGGGGGAAGAGAAGTTAACTGTGCTACATTTTCATCATGAATAAATAGGTGGTCCATTTGGTCAACCTATTCTTTTCCTCTTCATGTTTTCACCCCTTTTCTTTCGTATTTTTTTCTTGTTTTCTCCTGGTCCACAGGCTTTGAAGGGCATGCTGATCTCTCTTCAGGCAGAACTTGACATTCAAAGGTACTTGATGAAAATTGAACCGTCTCAGCGAGTTAGTACTCTACCTGTTCTTTTTCTGCATCGAGTTGCACCCTCATCCTGCACCTTTCCCTCACCTGCGAGTGGCGTTCTAATCAGTGTCAGCGACTAAACCAGATGCCTGCACTTTTCGCTGTTTACCCCAATCCCTGATTCAAAACTATCAGAGCCAAGTGCTTGCAGCATTCTGAAATATGTGCATTTCTAAAAATTATGAGAGTCAGTATTAAAATGAACACTAATTGCATGCTTGCTTCGAACTATTTAATTTGCTTTCCACGGATTGGATTGTGGAATCAGCAGTAATGCAACAGCAAGCTGGAGATCTTTGAATAATGGTTTGAAAAGTGGGCATCTCTAAGCAGAGATCCCATCCTTGCCAACTTGCTCAGGCAGAATACTCATGGCAGTAAAACAGAAGCCTGAATCATTCTGACAACCCCAAAGCTATGTCGTTCTGCTTGGCTCAGTTCCAATGTGTCCAATGTTGGGTCCAGATCATTTGACTTATATACATTTTAATAATGATCGTGATGGAAATAAACACATTTCTTTAGAACTTATATGCACCAGGCACTGTTCTAAGTGCCTTACAAGTATTAACTTCTCACAGCAACCCTGTGGGGTAGGTATACTGTGATCCCCATTTTACAAATGAGGTGATTGAGGCACAGAGAAGTTAAGTAACTTACCCAAGGTCACACAGCTAGGTGATGGCTGTGCTTAGGAAATGTTCGGCCATCTGGCTTTTGTACAAAAGTGACCTCCTTCCCATTGGTCAGCCTTCGGTGACCTTTCTTATCTCTTTACCTTCCCCTTCTTAGTAAGTAGTCTCACTGATCTCTTTTTAGGGTAACAAGCTCAATTTAGAAAGTTCCTGCCCAGACAAACAAACATAAAAGTTCAAGTTTAGACACTAAAGAGAACTGTCATGTCACACATCATCCCAGTTCTGATGGGTGTTTATCCTTAATTTTATTCTTAATCATTTTCACATTCCTAAAATTCATGCAAAATAGAGGCATCTGTATTATTTCCATGCACATGTATTGTGCACTAAGTTAAAATGCAGAAAGGGAAAGGAAGGGCATAGTGAGCTCTTCCTTACAACTTCACACCCTGCCATTCACCTTTCTTCCTACTTTCAGAATAGAGATTTGACGTTGCCCAGTGGGATTTTCCCATGAGAAGTAGTACAGAGTTTGGGATTCCCTCCCGCTATTCTTTTTTTCTTCTGCTTGAAACAAATAAATCTTCAGTACTGACTTTCCTTTTTTTTTTGTCCATATCAGCAAATAATTGGATATTTGAGTTTTTTTTTGAAGTCTTCTTTTTTTTTTTTTTTTTTTGGCATTTTCAAGCATTTTAAATTGTAATGCTGTTTTTTTGGAGATGGAATAGGATGTAGGTTAAAGTTGGAAATCGAAGGTGATCTTCTTCCCCCTTTAGTGAATGAGTAACTCTCAGATCTTCTCCAGATGTCAAATTCTGTTTTGAAATTGGATGTAACTAGTTACCTGTCTCACAAGACCAAGACAAAGGCATGGTGGAACCATTAAAGGATTGTTTGTACCCTTCTCCTCTCACATAGGATCCCAGAAGCTACAAGACTTCCCAAGTACAGTAGGAAGCTGAGCCATCTAGAATCACCCTACTGAGAGTAATACCAGCTTACTACCTAAGGAAAGCTAAATGCTTGGCCTCTTTTATAATTTACCGGTTGCTGTCCCATGCAACTTTTTTCCAATTACTTCTTGATAAATCAAGTAGATATTCTGATTATTTTATAAAAGTGAGAACTGAGGTTCACAAAGGTTTCATATGGAGTTGCACTGTGAGTTCATGGCAGGATTGGAGTCTGCTTTTTCATAAAATAACCTGATAAAAACAGTAAGTCCTCTCATTATAAATTTTGTCTTCTGTCCATCTCTTCGAACGCTGGTATATTTCCTAGAGCAGGACTAGAGGAAAATCAGAATGTTTGGTGCAGAAAGCTAGTTAGAACTTTCACGAGGTGTTTTGTTTTGTTTTGTTTTCATTTGAAAATCATTCCAGTGAAATTGTACAGGTGGTGGTGGTAGTGGTTTTGGGCTGACGGGAGGGGGCATGTGTTTGAAATTAATAGTGAACTCGACTCCCAGGATGTATGGGGAGGGTCTGGCCAAAAGCTCTGAGCCTTGGTGACCCCAGGAACCCACAAGAGTCCCTCTTGCCCAGTTCCCTGTGGCCTTCATGGCTTGGGGTGGGGAGGACATCATAAGCTCTCCCATGGCACAGCCCGTATCCTCACTGAGGGTGAGGGCCTTTGCTAGCAAGGAAAGCCTCTTTGGTTTGGCAGCAATGCAGTCAAGGTTTAGGGGTACCATTCCGTGGCTTGGGATCCCACATCCTCTCCATAAAGCACTGAAGCCAAGGCTGCAGAGATGAGCTTAAGACCTTATCTTTCTTCTGTAACTTCTTCACCCTTTTTCATTCATCTGCAGAGCCATGAATCCTTAAAACAAATCTGGTAGGACTAAGATATCAAATGCTGCCCTGCAGTGGAAATTTTCAATATTAATTAAATAAATAATTATGTTAAAAAAAAATAATGACTTTTGTTAAGGAGGTCTTCTAAGATATGTACTTAACACCATGTTATGCTGGTTGTATTTTACTTGAGATTTCAAAGGCTACAAGCAAGTTTCTTTCCTTTTATCAGTATAATAACAGCAATCCTCACACAGACACCTTTTATCCTGTAGCCTTTTAAAGTGCATTCCTGACTCTCTGAATTACAAAAGCATCTGCAGCCTTGCTCAGACCTCAATCAATGAGGATTTTGGGAGTCAAAGCCTGTTCAACTTCTTGCTTGTTTATAAGGCATTAGTTTTCTTGTTTCAGAAAGGAGAGAAAGAATAAATTAATTGATGCATTCAAGGCAACTTGCAATAAAAAGACATCTACCCTAAGGTAGATACACTGAAAATCAAAAGGCAAAATCTCATAAGAAGACGAAGCAAATTTTCAAATTTAGGTTCTGTGATTAGCTTGGACATTAAATTTAGTTTCAACTTCCCGACATACATGATACTTTACATAATTCTCATTATGTGATAAGGTAATACTTAATCCTTCAGGAAGCAAAATCATATCCTTTGTTTTAAATTCTAAAAGAAACATTGTTCATGCCTTTATAAAAGGTACATGGATCAGCATAGTAGGCAGGACCAACAAGTAAACAGTAGTATTCTTCATGTGGCTTTTGTTTTTTTGGAGACAGGATCTTGCTGTGTGACCCAGGCTGGAGTACAGTGGTGTGATCATGGCTCACTGCAACCTCAAACTGCCAGGTTCAACGGATCCTCCCACCTCAGCCTCCTGAGTAGGGTGCACCACCACTCCCGGCTAAAAAAAATGTCTGTTTTTTGTAGAGATGGGATCTCACTGTGTTGCCGAGGTTGGTCTCAAACTCCTGGCTTCATTTATCCTCCTGTCTCAGCCTCTCAAAGTGCTGTGATTATAGGTGTGAGCCACTGCATCTAGCCCAATTTTGTAATTTTGTATTGGCAAATTTGTATTGATTTTGTATTGGCAAGACGAAAAGAAGAAAACACATCACTGAATACAAGTTGCATGAACGTATTTCCGAAGGGGAAGAATGTCTGAGTTAACGAGATCCAGACTTGGAACTTACTGATGATCTAATTTTCTAACTTGGTAGAAGGATGCTAAATGGAGATCATAGTCGATCTAAGCTTTATTTTCTTTAAATAGCTTTTATCTCATTCTGGCTTTGGGGAGGAATCAGAGAGCAGACAATTCGAGGTGGTATTTCAGTGGAGTTTATGTCATGTTACAGGTAAACCACAAGGCAGGCAGGTGGCAGGTTGATGTCTAATCCTGGAGTTAAAAAGGCCACCCTGACTTCTGATCTGATAAGAACCCCTGTCTCCTCTGCAAGACAACAGATTTAGCAGCTCCTCTAAGTGGAACCAAACCTCTTCAAGGGGAAAAAAAAGGAATACTGTATCATCTACAAACTATTAAGAGGTTGAAAGGTAGAAAATATCTAGGGGATCATAGAAAATTGCTAAAATTTCAAATTTACCTAGAATCAAATTTTAAGAGCCTTTAAATGAAATTACTGTAATGGTATCAGAACTACAGATGTGGAAGTCTTATCTCTTTACAATTTGGAGTGCAATTCGCATGTCTGAAATTGATTTGATGGCCTTGGCGCTTCTTTTTTAACTGTATCACTTTGTAGAATTGGAAGTTCTTATAATTCTGGATTCTTGCCAAATATTGCATGGCATGAAAATGAAAAACATGTTTCCCTTCCTGTGTTTTCCCCATGCATTTGTGTTGTCATTTCAGCGACCATCTCTAACCACAAGTTCTTAAACCTAGAATCCAATCATACAGAATACATGAAAGAAGACAGGAATGGGCATGAATGCATTCAGGTCACCATAGACAGGAATCCTTCTAGATTCTAAATGTTTTATGGAAAAGTCTTCCCTTCCTCTGATCTATTCTTTAAAAATATCATGACCTATTTAGTAATTCTCTGATTTGTGAAAACAACATATTCTTATTTTGGAGACATAAAGTATGTATGTCACTCTTATCCTAAGCAAACTAATGCAGATCAGAAAACCCAACGTGGCATGTTCTCACTTGTAAGTGAGAGCTAAACATTGGGTACACATGGATATAAAGATGGCAACAATAGACACTGGGGACTACTGGAGCAGGGAGGCAGGAGGAGAGCAAAGGTTGAAAACCCATTGAATACTATGCTTGTTACCAAAACACCAGGGGTTTGGTCTAGGTTTTACTGCTCGCCAAACAGAAAGCCGATCACTGAGACAAGTACTGCCAAGGAAGAAGGCTTTAATCAGGTGCTGCAGCCAAGGAGATGGAAGCTCAGTCTCAACTCCATCTCCTTGACTGACTAAAACTAGGGGTTTATGTAGCAGGAAAGAAACATAAGAACATGTAAGAAAACAAGAACTGAGGAGGGGCGAAGAAACAATCATGATGAATGAGGGGTGTGGCATCTGGTCTGGTGATCTGGTGAGTGTCTGTTCTTTGATACTTTTTTGAGAGGCCTAAAGGTGTTGCCTGAGGAAGGAGCTCAGATAAAACAAATACTAGTTTCCAGCTTTGAGACCAGAAGAGTCCATTTCTTGTTCAGTTTATCAAAAAGAATAATCTATGGGACTATTGGGTCAGTTTCATGCTCACTACCTGGGTGACAGGATCAATTGTACCCCAAAACTCAGCATTTTGCGATATATCCATGTAACAAACCTACACACTAAAATAAATCTAAATCTAAAATAAAAGGTGAAATTATTAAAAAAGAAAGTACGTTACCCATCATGCCACCATCAAAAGAAAACTCATGCTGGTTTTTGGCTGTATTGTGTCCAATTACTAAATTATACCCCAAAATTCCATTAAACCACCTTTATTATGATTGTGTAGTACTCTGGAGTACACATACGTTGTAATTTGTTAACCAGCCTTCCAAATTGTTTCAAGATTTATTTATTCTATTAAAGATGTAATATGTACAGATTTGCTTCCTGACACTCCAATACGAGAGTACCACTTTTCTTAATTTTCCCAAATCAAACTAATCTATCCTGGCTTCAGCAATTATTGAGAAATTTATTCTCATCCTATTAAGGGGAAGCATTGTCCCCTCACTTGGAGTCATAAGGAAATCTTGGGGAGCTTGTCCAATCCAATAAAACCAGGCCAGGGCCTCTGAGTCTGCTGGGACTCATAGTGAGTTGCCTTCCATGCAGTCTGTTTGCAGCCAGGTTTATGGGGACCTTTGCCAAGCATCCTAAGTGTGAGCACCTGGTTTCAGCCACTCTAAGCATGTCACACATCCACCCTCCCAGTTGTGGGTCACTTCTTGCAAATGGAATACAGGTCTTTCGAATTTGAAGAGCACCATCACCAACCCTGACAACTGCCACCCTCTTCTTGGCTCTGGAAAGTCATCCACTCCCCTCTTCCTGCCTAATTAGGAGCTTCCTCCTTTCCTCTTCTGGAGGCAAGTCCAGATTTCTTTCCCAAATACCTTTACCTTCTCATCCCAATTTAGGGAGAGAGTCTTCAGAGTGGCCTCTGTAGCATGGAGATACCATTAACAACCCTTCCCTGTGGGAAGACCTTAGAACTTAAAGGCTTGGCAGTTTCCCAGGAGGCGATGGCTAGGAATAGAAGTTCCATAACTTTTTTGTTTGTTTCTGATAACCACAAGGACAAGGTAAATTAACAATACCTCAGAAGATGAATCTGACACACAGATAATACTCTATGGAGAGTATTTGCGTAGTGTGGTGCTTCTTTAAACAATGAGCAACTACCCTTTTCTGCACAGAGGTGTCCTTGTCGTTTATTTGTTTGCAGCTGTAGGAGGGCAGGGGGCTTTGCATGGTGACACTGGGTTGGCAGAGGGGTCCTGCCTGGCTCACTTCACTCCGCACAGTGGATGCCTCAGTGCAGGGATGACTGTGGCTGGCTGTATCTGAGCCGCCCGTGAGCACGGGGTACTAGGCATCACTGCCCTTTCATCTTTCCAATCTGATCATGAAATAATACACACAGAGAAGGAAAATGTGGAAACAAAAGATGCACTTGTACTTTGCCCAACTGCTGAATCATCTGATTTCCATCCAGAACAAATGCCATTCTGTTTTCACAGGTGAAAATCGTGAATAATGTCCGGGTACTCTTTGGATGGAAAAGGGAGAAAAGTGTTGAAATATTAGCCTTGAAGAAACAGGATATAAACTGAGTGTATCAAGGATATTTCATCAAAATAAATCCTAGAGAAAATGCTTCTCCTTCGTCCAAGTCAGGGAAGAGAAATACTAATTTTCAGACCTCAACTTAAGCTAGGAGAGACATGAGAATCTCAGATACGCACAGTTGGAAGCTGGCATTAAAGCGGGGTTAGTGAATATAGATCTACCTTATTGTAAGGTCCAGAAGTTCCTGGTTACTAGTAAGTCTGGCACGTATCCACAAACTGCTCACATGCAGCATCCAGATGTCCACTAAATACTCGATTTTGTGTGTGTGTATATTGTACTGTAGATTAACAGCAGGACCCTCTAGTGCGTGCACCCAAGGTTTCTGTTAAAAACAAAAGCTGCTGATTTATTCTCTTCCACCACCATTTCTCTGAGTCTTTAATGCCAGACCCACCCCAAAATTACAAGATCATAATACAACTAACTACAGTTCTCTTCTCCATTTGTGTTGCAGTTCTCACATCCACCTGTTGTATTTTAGAATCATGGGGGTCTCAGTCTATTCCCCCAGAGTGAGCATAATTGCAAGAATGGCACTGGGGAGATATTGACTCAGATTTTGCTTTTCTGTCCATAAGCCGCAGAAGCTGTGGGGAGTTGCCAAGAAGCCATGCATAGCCAAGCCTTTCTGCCCTTTTTAAAATGTTGTATTCTTCTATTATTTTTTGGAGATGGGAGTCTTGTTCTTTATCCCAGGCTGATGTGCAGATAGCTCACTGCAGCTTCGACCTCCTGGGCTCAAGCCATCCTCCTGCCTCAGCCTGCCCAGTAGCTGGAACTACACGTGTGCACCACCACACCTGCTAATTTTTAATTTTTTTTGTAGAGACAGAGTCTCACTATGTTGCCCGTGCTGGTCTCGAACTCCTGGGCTCAAGCAATCCACCTGCCTAGGCCTCCCAAAGTGCTGGGATTACAGGTGTGAGCCACTGTACCTGACCACAGGGCTCGCTGTTCTAAACATACACCTGCTGTTGGTCACAGGACTCACCAGAGAATGGCAAGTGGACACCTGAAGGAGGAAAACCTCAGCTGATGCTGTCACCAGGGAAGGGTTTATGTAAGGATGGGAGGTAAGATGGAAGCCAGGTGTGCCCGATGGAGCTCCCTCTCTTCCTTCCCACCCTTAGTCCTCAACCCAGCATGGACATTAAAGACTGGAAACTAGAAGGAAGGCAGAAAATGGGGAAAAAGGCAACTGCATTGTGGCTTGTAGAAAGGACTCTGTAAGCAAATTTAGAAGCATAGAGCTTCCATAGTGCCAGTTTGTTAATTTTCCTTTGGAGTACCATGAAGCAGGAATGGTAGAGAAAACCTAAAGTCTGTAGATGATTTATTTGTTAATTTAATATCTTGTTCCTGGAATTTTTAATAAGGGTACCTAGCAACTAGGATGTTCTCTTCAACTGAAATCAGAATTTTGACTAGGTTTAAGTTGAAAGTTACACAAGTGAAAGAAAAGTGTCTGAACGTCATGATTAAATTAACTACATCATTTAATGAGTGCTAGGAATGAGTCATTCCAAATATATTTGCATGTGGAAAACTTCATTGTATTTTCAAATGCCCTGCGGCAAATTGGGCATTAATTAGGATGAAGTAAAACTTCATCACGGCAATGTTGATTTTTCTTTTCACAATAAAAGGATGTAATCTGAAGCAAAGTGAATACCTTGGCTAGCCAGACACCCCACTGTTCCTGGCAATTAACATATTATGTAAAGCTACATTTGCAGGTTCCTTTTCGGGACCTTGGCATTTCAATTTAGGGTTTAAGGATCTGAAAACGGGAATGAAAAATACATCATCAATGCCTCTAGCTCTAACTTTCTTTTATCTTTGTTGTTATCTCCAAATCCAATAGCACTGCAAAGAATATGAATAAATTCACCCCCCTCGCAGGACAGTGCACTTGGTGAACATTTCAGCAAATATTTGTTTATGATATTAAAATGAAATCATGGCCATCTTTTAAAAATTAATGCTGTTCAACTATGTTGCATACACTTGAGGACATAAATATGGAAAGCCAGATCTTAGCACTACCTAGCTACGTATTTCTGTGGAGCAGGTGCTATAGGATAAACAATTCGAAGGAAATCTCAGTAAACTTTTTTTTCTGGGTGACATGATCTTTTCTTCTTGTGTGATGTGTACTTAGAGTTAGAAAGTTTTGGTCCTGCAAGGGATCTGAGACACCAACTAGCTCAACCTCTGGCCTTACAGATGAGATAGCTGTGACTCAGTGAGGTTATATGTGGACCAGTTTTGGGAAAAGCTGAACTAGAGCTAGCATTACCAGACTCCTGGTTAAATAAAAATTTGAGGCAGGGTGCAGTGGCTCACACCTGTCATCCTAGCACTTTTGGGAGAACGAGATGAAAGGGTCGCTTAAGCTTAGGAGTTTGAGACCAGCCTGGGCAACAAAGTGAGACCTCGCCTACTGAAAATTAAGAAAATGAACTGGGCATGATGGTACAGACCTGTAGTCCTAGCTACTCAGGAGGCTGAGGTGGGAGGATTGCTTGAGCCTGGGAGATCGAGGCTGCAGTGAGCCATAATCTCACCACTGCACTCCAGCCTGGGCAACAGAGACCCTGTCTGACTGACTGAATAAATTAATGACCAACCAACCAATCTTACCACTGGTGTCAACTCTGGAGTACACCACACGTGATCTTTGCTCTTTTCATTTGGTAGAATTTCAGAGCAAGCTGCTTTTTCTATTTTCTTTTTTTTTGAGACAGAGTCTCACTGTGTCGCCCAGGCTGGAGTGCAGTGGCGCGATCTTGGCTCACTGCATTCTCCACCTCCTGGGTTCACACCATTCTCCTGCCTCAGCCTCCCAGGTAGCTGGGATTACAGGTGCCCGCCACCATGCCTGGCTAATTTTTTGTATTTTTAGTAGAGAAGGGGTTTCACCGTGTTAACCGGGATAGTCTTGATCTCCTGAACTCATGATCCACCCACCTTGGCCTCCCAAAGTGCTGGGATTACAGGCATGAGCCACCGCGCCCGTCCCGCTTTTTCTGTTTTCTCAGTGATAACCCATAGTATGAGGTTACAGGGAAGGTTAAAGAAGATTACCACATGACAGTTACTTGGTACAGAGCAGCGGGCACCTAATATGTTAAATCCTTTATTTCTTCCCTCATCCTTTCATTAGGAAGAGATTATTTCTAGAGGGTCAATCACAGATGCAGAAGAGGAGAGAGCTGCACTGAGTCAATTACACCAGCATGTCTTGGTGACAGAGAGTCTCCTTTGAAGAAGAGAAGAATAGAAAGGACCAGTGGGGTTCAGGTGGCCTGACTGTACAGACCACCCCCTTCCTGTATGACCCCAAAGGGCTTACTGTTTGGGTTCCCGGGTTTGGGGTTGCCTAATGATTGGGGAAGTCTTCACAAGGTTGTGATGGAAACAGGGATCTCCATAGAGCAAAGAGGAAAATCCAGTCTTGTGGACCCTTGAGTCCTGCTCACGTGGCTCAGAGAATATTCCCACCATCCTCTGCTTCCCCCTCAGTTAGGAGGAGCTCTCCACTCAGTAGCATAGGGTAGCAGCTTCGAACACCCAGCTGTAGGCCATGCATGACTGAGAAAAGTTTTCACTGAAGGGAAAACGAGAACACTAACTCCAACATAAAGAATTTTTCACTAGCTCAAACCTGAAATTGTGTTTGTTTCCCCTTTTTTTGGTATTAAAGTATCTTTCCTTTCTTACGGTAAAAAAATCATACCACAGAGAGTAAGATTTCTTTCATGCCTCTTATTTTGCTAAATAAAATCAACATCCCTGTATTGTAACCCCGCATAAATTTGGGGGGAATTTTTTTTAGAAATTTTCATCTATGAAATAGAAAATGATGGGAAGTATTATTATGGAAACAAGCTCCAGAGAGTTTAGCTTTCTCCATGGTTCTTACTAATATGCATATGTGAACATCGTAGCAGCTTAGCTAGGAGGAACCATTAGAATTGGTGTTGGTCAGTGGTGGCTTGCTTGCAAGGCAAAGAGTTATCCCAAACTAGTGTAAGAACAAAAATTGAATTAATTGAATAAATTAATTGGAAGGACCCCACAATGTACTGGAAACGGAAAGTGGGAAGCCCAGGAGACCCCAGATGACTGCTGTCTTATCCTTTGCGCTCTCTGAAGATCGTGGGGATCTCACATCTCTGTTTTTTATTTTATTTATTTATTTATTTATTTATTTTTTGAGACAGAGTCTCCCTCTGTTGCCCAGATTGGAGTGCAGTGGCCGGATCTCAGCTCACTGCAAGCTCCGCCTCCCAGGTTCACGCCATTCTCCTGCCTCAGCCTCCCGAGTAGCTGGGACTACAGGCGCTCGCCACCTCGCCCGGCTAGTTTTTTGTATTTTTTAGTAGAGACGGGGTTTCACCGTGTTAGCCAGGATGGTCTCGATCTCCTGACCTCGTGATCCGCCCGCCTCCGCCTCCCAAAGTGCTGGGATTACAGGCATGAGCCACCGCGCCCAGCCCAACATCTTTGTTTTTTAATACAGATTTGCTTTATTTTTTTCTCTGCCCTTTTTCTCTGTTTCACTTCCCCTGCCCATTTTAACCACAGCTTCAAGTTGAAAACTAAGTTGTTTCAAGTTCTCCATAGACACTGACTAATAGATCCTCTGTCCTAGATCTAAATTTACAGGGGAGAGAATTTAATTGGACCAACTAAGTTCAGGTGGCTACTTCTTGACCCAATCAGGAAAGACATTTCCAGGGGTGAGAATTTGATTGATCCAACTAAGATCAGGTGACTACTGTTTAGTCCAATCAGGAAAGACCAGGCTGGAGTGGTTGGCCCTGCACTTTATTGCTCAGTTCAGAGCAACCCTTGCATCTTCTTCTTCTCCTCTCCCGATGCCCCTTTAAATTCAACAGTTACTGCCCCAAACTCCTTCTGCACTCAGGGTGATGCACCTCTTCATTCTTCTTGTCCATCTATTGCATATACATTATCTTTTGCCCCCATATAGACTTTATATGCTTGATGAGCTCAAGAATTTTATCTCTGGTGCACTTTTACCCATGGTGCCTAGCACTGTTCCAAAATGCTGGGTTTTTTTTCCCCAACACATCAGATCACAGGGTATTTGGCACAAGTGTCAGCAATTTCCATTGTCTTTTCTCTGAACTAAATGATGTCTCAGCAGCAAGCTGGCAACAGAGGGGAGGGTACTGCGTGTGAGGAGACTGCTAATATGTAGTGATCATTTTCAGTGAGCACGTGAATAAGAACAACGAAAAGAGGAGTTTACATTTGGAGCTAAATAGTTATGTATAGGAAGTGAGGGGGGAAAATATATAGCCCTACATCTTTGATTTTTCTACTTACCTACCACTACGATGACCCCGAACAAGAAACATTTGATTTTGATTTTCTTCAAGGATTATTACCTTCTGCAATGGAAAATGACAACTCATCAGATGTATCGTTTCTGCCGTGAGCTACAAAGATGACCATACAGCAGAGGTTATAAATGTAGCCATGTTGCTTAAAGTAATATTATTTCTTGGCTATTTTGCTAAACTGAATCCATCTTCTTTTAAAAAAAAAAAAAAATGTCAGGGATGAGGACATCATACCTTGATATTCTGCTGAGCACAGTAAAGAGGAAGCTACTTCACTGAGGACCACATGAATTTGTCTAAATCTTGGTGAACTGAGCAGTGATTTAGGGATAATTTTCCTGGCCAAATACTTGAAATGTGTGTCAAAGCCAGATCCCCATAACAGAAGTGGACTTTGTAAAAAATAAATCTAGGAATACACCACTTTGGGGATTTGCACAGAAAAATTAACCAAAGGAGACAATCTGACTGTTAATGCATGCTCCTTCTGGTCATGATATTGGCATGTAATCTGAGCTGAGTTTCCTGTGGAACACCCAGTCATCTCCTTAAAGCCTCATCCCTTAAGAAACACAGGGCGGAAGGTACTGACCTTATCCCTACTTTCCTCAATGGGAAGGTCCTGAGAGGTGTATAGGAAGGTGTGATTGTCTGGATAATGCAATTGATGCTGTTGAGAGGGGTTTTCCTGTACTTTTAGCAAGAAGCTGTTTATCCGATTCTCAAAGGGTACTGCCAGAGTATCGGGCACACCTTGGGCATCCATGAAAGAAATCTGTAGCCCAAACCTCAAGGCAGGACTGGCTAAAGAATTGTCAGCGTACCTTGTTCAAAAATCATTAATAAGGCCGGGCATGGTGGCTCGCACCTTGGAATCCCAGCACTTTGGGAGGCTGAGGCAGGTGGGTCACCTGAGGTCAAGAGTTCGAGACTAGCCTGGCCAATGTGGCAAAACCCCATCTCTACTAAAAATACAAAAATTAGCTGAACATGGTGGCACACGCCTATAATCCCAGCTACTCAGGAGATTGAGGCAGGAGAATTGCTTGAACCCAGGAGGTGGAGGTTGCAGTGAGCCAAAATGGCGCCATTGCACTCTAGCCTGGGCAACAAGAGTGAAACTCCATCTCAGAAGAATAGAATAGAATAGAATAGAATAGAATAGAATAGAATAGAATAGATATCTCCCTCGCAATGTGAGTTTACTGATTGTGGAAACAGTCTTGGTATGAGACTCTTAAGGGCCAGTTGTGTACAATTTACTCTGGTATGAGTACCTCATCCATCTTGGGTGCATAGAAAAGTATACGGTCCCCTCTGTTGTGAAAGCACTGTTAGAATTTGTCTGACAAAAGGAATTGTTTGCTATGGTTTTCCTATAATGTGACTTCTCTTAAACCCCCTGTTCAAAATGGACCACGTAAGTCAAACAATAAAAATCTTAATGGAGACTAGGTGTGGCAGGTCACGCCTGTCATCCTAGCACTTTGGGAGGCCAAGGCAGGTGGATCACATGAGGTCAGGAGTTCAAGAGTACTCAAAGTACTCAAAGCCTGGCCAACATGGTGAAACCCCATCTCTGCTAAAAATACAAAAAATAGCCAGGCATGTTGGAGCGCACCTGTAGTCCCAGCTATTCAGGAGGCTGAGGCACGAGAATTGCTTGAACCCAAGAGGCGGAGGTTGTAGTGAGTCGAGATCGTGCTACTGCACTCTGGTAATCAATCAATCAATCAATACAATGGAACACTTAAGGGCAATGTTATTTTCTGGTAATTTTCACAACTGATACTTTGACCCACCAGGTCTTTAGTTTTCTCTGTCTGACCCTTCTGATGGACTTTTCCCCCTTGTCATTATTTTTCCAGATTAATAGAGATAGCATTGGACATATTTTCAACATGATTAATAATAGCCTATTTTCCCACTTTCTTTAAAATGTCTTTTGCAGACAAGGAGCCCCAAACTGTCTCACAGTCCTCAGCCACCCAGTCTGGGTGACCCGGTCGAGCATTTATCAGAGACGTCCGCTGATTCTTTGGAAGCCATGTCTGAGGGGGATGCTCCAACCCCTTTTTCCAGAGGCAGCCGGACTCGCGCGAGCCTTCCCGTGGTGAGGTCAACCAACCAGACGAAAGAAAGATCTCTGGGTAAGCTTTAGAAGGCAGTTTCTGATGCCCCTTTCTTACTGAATGCGTGTCTTGTTATACTTCTGAACCTATACCCTTTCATTCAACATTCATTTGATATTGATTTGCAAATACTCTAGTACTGGGAAACTTCATTGGTTTCATATCAAGCATTGAGGATTTGCCTGCTGGGTAATCAGGTCAAGTGCAAGCTGGCTTTGAGTCTGGGCACATTCGGAAGTGGTTGGGATTAGTAATTCAAGCCAAGAGGCTAGTAGTATTTTACCTATGTTCCAGCTACTATACAGCAGGAATCCCCAGTCCCCAGGCCATGGACCAGTGCCAGTCTGTGGCCCATTAGGAACCGGACCACACAGCAAGAGGTGAGCAGAGGATGAGCGAGCATTACTGCCTGAGCTCCGCCTCCTGTCAGATCAGCTGTGGCATCAGCTTCTCATAGGAGCTGAACCCTATTGTGAACTGCACGAGTGAGGGATCTAGGTTGCATGTTCCTTATGAGAATCTAATACCTGATGATCCGAGATGGAACAGTTTCATCCCGAAACCATTCGTGGAAAATTGTCTTTCACGAAACCAGTCCCTGGTGCCAAAAAAATTGGGGACCACTGGTCTACAGTAAATTGTGAGGAACTGGCCACAGAATGATCCTCTTGTCACCTTGCAAACCTCTTCTCCAGTCCCAGAAGCCAGGACAGTTGGCATTTGTACCCAGTGCTGTAGGTTTCCACCAGCCCTGCTGCACCTGTCTGGTAATTCAGTGGAGGAGATGAGTGGCTGGCTGACAACGTGGCCAGCATCTCCATGACTCTTCATAAGAACCTTGAACACAAGGCTGTTTCCACTACCACGTGAAAGGATAGAGGGGCTTGGTGTGTGTAGCACACAGGTTTTCTGAAAGGTAGAAGGATTCTTTTTATGCTTTTACCACATATCATTTCCTTTTTTTGTATTGGAAGTTCACTTTCTATCTTGCTTGGCTTTTTAAATTTCTTTTCTTTTTTCTTTTTTTTTTTTGGCCCTTTAACAAAATGGACAAGTCGTGAGGATTTAGACCTCTCTGTCAACTGGGCAGATGTTTCTTATGCTTCACTGCCATGTTAAGGTTCTGATTTGGGTACCTATGTTTGCAAACAGATGGGCTTGGGGCTAAGAGGGGACAGGAAAAGGGTCAACATGCAAAAGCCTTCACGAGTCTGGCGCATGCAAAAGACAGCTGAACTCCACCATGTAAAACTGAGCAAATGCCTTGCTGGGAGAAGAAAGAAGAAGATAGATATGAGAGAAGGTGTCCTGATTTTGTTTCCTTAGCTTCAGATAATGACCCAAGCAGACTGGATTCAGACATTGTCCTAGCTGTCCTAAAAGAAACCCGACCGGGCGCAGTGGCTCACGCCTGTAATCCCAGCACTTTGGGAGGCCAAGGAGGGTGTATCATGAGGTCAGGAGATCGAGACCATCCTGGCTAACACGGTGAAACCCCATCTCCACTAAAAATACAAAAAATTAGCCAGGCGTGGTGACTGGTGCCTGTAGTCCCAGCCACTCAGTAGGCTGAGACCAGAGAATGGCATGAACCCAGGAGACGGAGCTTGCAGTAAACCAAGATCGTGCCACTGCACTCCAGCCTGGGCAACAGAGCAAGACTCCATCAAAAAAAAAAAAAAACCACACCCACAACTCTGTTATTATTTGTATTATCAATGTTAATATTTAACATTAAATTTTGTGTACTTGATCTTAGTAATCTAAGGTCCTCATTGTGTAAATGAGAGAAGACTAGAGAAAATGTGCTTTTTGTTGATGTGTGTGTTTGCTTGTTTGAGCTCACACAGTTAATTAAATGGCAGCAGTGGGAAGTGCAGGGCTCCCGTTCCCATTAACATCATCTTACAAATGAAGGGACGAGGACACACACGGGAGGGACACACCCAAGGAGCATCATGGGCCAAGACAGTGTCAAGATGACACATGCTTCCACACCGTCACCAGGCTGGGGTTTTCTTTCTGGATTCAAGAGATTTGTGGTTTCTTTTTTTTTTTTTTTCTTGAGACAGAGTTTTGCTCTGTCACCCAGGCTGGAGTGCAGTGGCAGGATCATGACTCACTACAGCCTCGACTTCCCAGGTTCAAGGGATCCTCCCATCTCAGCCTTCTGAGTAGATGGGACCACAGGCACGCGCCCAGACACCTGGCTAATTTTCTATTTTTTATAGAGACAGGGTCTCACTATGTTGCCCAGGCTGGTCTGGAACTCCTGGACTCAAGTAATCCTCCCACCTCGACCTCACAAAATGCTGGGATTATAGGCATAAGCCAGCACGCCTGGCCTGAAACTTGTGCTTTCTTAACTCCACTCACACTTAGGAGCCAGGCAAGGAATGGGATTTCTCTGTTGTGCTTGAAGGAAATGAGTAAAGCTCAGGTCTCTGTAAAGATAACCTTGGCTTTGCAAACCAAAATGAAGATAAGAATAAATGCCTCTCTGCCTTCCCCCATACCTGGGGAACTTTGACTCTGTCGGATAATGGATCTTTTGTCTTCAAGGAAGGAATTTCCTCTGCAGCCAAGAACGGTTGGCAGTGCAGGTTGAGACTTGCTGGGTTCAGGAACCAAGCCTTGGGGCAGAGAGACTGCAGGAGCTAAGGCCGGCTTGCCCAAAGAATGGCTGAGGGTGGTGGGTGTTTTCACACAGGGGTGGCCACGCTTCCGCAAATTGCTCCATTTTACTCAGCATCCTTTGCTGTAGAGTGCTGGTGTGCTGTCACAGCAGGCTGAAAAATGCATCTGACCTGTTTATTCTGCCCTCCCTGCGAGGGGCTTTTTGGCCTGTCATTTTTCACTGCTCCTGGATAGAAACAAAGGAACACAGTAAGAGGAGAGGAGAGAAATGAGCAGTTTCTTGCCAAAGCGAAGGGAAGCTCTGGTTCCAGAAAATGAGGCTGGCACTGGGCCAGCTGGGTTCATGTTGCCCTTGACCGCCTCTTTGTGGCCGATTGGGGAATGTCCCCCAAGCCGCACCTGGCCCTTATGGCGTAATCCAGTTGAACCTGGACGGGAAATAGAAAGGAAAATGTGAGTCACAGCAAGTGCAAATGCAGTCTCCCTCCCAGAGGCCTTGCTGAGCTTAGTCTTTGGGAAACTCCCCGCCTCCTGGCCTTATTTAACACACAGACGCACGGGTTCCTGGGATAAACAGTGCTCTCCAGAGAGCCCCGGCCATGAGCAGGGGTGTCTCCCAGCACCTGGGTGGCCCAGAAGCACAGCTGCAACTCTACAGGGCCTCAGATATGCAGACTGGATACTTTGAACTGTAACCCCCGGGAAACCCGCTGTCGACGCCATCTGGAAGCCCTGGGTGTCTTTTGGGATCTGTACATTGTCACTTTATCTCAATCCACAGAGTTTTAAGTTCTCCCATGAAGCCCTGTTGATCTTGCCTTTGTTTAAAATGTTGATGGTTTGTTCATCATGGAATTTTTTTATCATTTTATTTTTTGAGAGCAATTTTTTAGGTTTGTAACAAGATCGAGCAGAAAGTACAGACAGTTACCATACACCCTTGGCCTCCACGCATGCACAGCCCCCACCTTGATAAAGAAAGGTAAAGAAAGAAATTGATGGGTTCACTTAGCATCCCCTACTAAGTGGTACGTTTGTTACGGTCAATGAAATGAGACCAACACATTGATATCACCCAGAGTCCATGGTTTACATTGGGGTTCACTCTTGGTGTTGTGCATTCTGTGGATTTGAACAAAGGTCATGACGTGTATCCATCATTATGGTATTACACAGAGTGGTTTCACTTGCCCTAAAAGTCCTCTGTGCTCTGCCTATTCATGCCTTCCTCCTGGCTAACCACTTGCCAACCGCTCATCTTTTCATTGTCTCCATAGTTTTGCCTTTTACAGAATGTCTGGTAGTTGGAATCCCATGGCATGTAGCCTTTTCAGATTGGCTTCTTCCACTTAATAATATGCATTTATGTTTTCTCCATATATTTTTATGGTTGGATAGCTCATTTCTTTTTCACATGTGAATAATCTGTTTTTATGTTTTGTTGTGTTGTGTTAAGTTGTGTTTTGAGACAGGGTGCCATTCTGTCACCCAGGCTGGAGTGCAGTGGTGCAATCACAACTCACTGCAGCCTCAACTGGAGGCATAGATGAGTCTCCCACCTCAGTTTCCTGAATAGCTGGGACTACAGACATGTGCCACCGTGCCTGGCTAAGTTTTTGTACATATAGGGTTTCATCTTATTACCCAGGCTGGTCTCGAACTCCTGGGCTCAAGCAGTCTGCCCACCTCTACCTCCCAAAGTGCTGGGATTACAGGTGTGAGCTACCACGCCCAGCCTGAATAATATTCTATAGTCTGGATATACTACAGTTTATTTGTCTATTCACCTTCCAAAGGATATTGTGGTTGCTTCCAAGTCTCGGCAATTATAAATAATGCTCTATAAACATTCACGTGCAGGTATTTGTGTGAACATACATTGCAGTTCCTCTGGGTAGATACCAAGGAACATGATTGCTGGATTACCTGGGAAGCCGCTATTTAGTTTTGTTCTGTCTTGTCATGGGTTATTGCATTAATTTTGCTTTTTAAAAATATTGCACAAAGACATTATTTATCATGGTAATTGAGCTTTTGGGAGATCCTTAAATTTTGCACTGGAAGTATGTGCCTTGCCGACCTCACCCCAGTGCTGGCCCCTCATGTCACCCCAGGCGCATCAGATACTGTTACTGCCAGTCCCTAGCCACAGGGTCTGGAGGAAGGAGAGTGAGGAAAGCCCAGCTCCTGGCCTGTACTCTGGCGCATGGTGCCACAGTTTGTCACTGGAGTCCTTCCCCAGCTCAGGCAGCACAGAAAGGCACCTTGAGGGTGGAGCCAGGACAAGATGAAATCCTCACATCACTCCGGCTCCTGAGAGGGGAGGAAACCTTCCCTCACTTCAGTCTGCCTGTGCCTGGAGATAAACCTGCCTGCCTCTTAGTTTCTCCACTTGAATAATTTCTCATTTCTATTGCTTCAGTGTATTTGGGGGCTGGGAGAAATGCGGGAAGGCTGAGCATGGTGCATTTCGCAGATGCTGTTAGAAGACATGCAAGAGAGAGAATGGGGAACGGTGGCCATGTTTTGGACCCGTCATATACATCTCTGGTGTCTGTGTAATGGTCTCTCTCGGGTGCTGTCCTGGGATGCAAGGTGTCTACTTCTCATTTGGGAGAAGCATTTTACCATTCAGACAGAGCCAAGTGAGAGCAACACACAAGTCCTTTCTGAGGCCGAGAGCCTAGAAATTTACAAAGAAGAAAGGTAAAGAAATTGATGGGTTCAGCAGCACTGACTCATCCCATCGCCAGGTTCCAACAACCTATCATGTCTAAATCTCTACTTCCACAGAGTTCCCTGCCCTTTCCTCTCATCCAGAGCCCAGCTGAAATTCTTTTCAATGGAATTTATGCCACTTCTCCTTTACTCTCTCTTCAGTGAAAACAGAGAAGACCAGGAGAAAGGAAGACTAAAAAGTAAAGTGAAAACCGCCTTCCAATAGAATTTGGTTGCAGAAATAATTTCCGTGAAAAATGGTCCTGCTGATATTAGGTCTGGAGTCTTAATGATGGAGTAGTTTCCTTTTAATCATGGTGCTGTCTTAGAAATGCCTGTCTGGAATGTGACCATGGGCGGGGGCTGGTGTCTGGCCGCTGCGTAGTCGGCCTTCGGGGAAAGGGTAGCCACAAGATGTTCCCACTCTTCTGTGAGCCCTCAGGAATTTGAAAATAAAACTCATGTGAAAACAGGAACAACAGCAGCAACTTCTTGATGCAGACAGATTCCTTTGTTGACCATGTTCTGAATGCATGACTTTAGAAAGGAGACCTCACTGACCAGCCCAGCAGCCAGAGGTGTTCCCATTTCCATAACAAACTGCCTCTGAAACACTCAGACTGAAAAATCAAAACTGATCTTAAATGGCATAGGAGGATTTTAGACTGGTTAGAGGGGGAAGTCCCCCGGCGGGGTGAATTATTGAATATCTATGTGGCTGTTCTTTTATTCCAACGTGATTAACTTGGAGGCTTATCATTCCCTATGGGGATTTAAGGAAAAGAAGTCTCATAATTGCCAGAATCTTCCATCCTGTGTACATGCGAGGCTGAGTAGGAAATCAGGGCAAAGGAATTGAGGAATTGTCTATCTCTAAAGATGAAAACAAAGGAGGAAACACCTGTAAGACTAATGTGAGACTGTCTGAATGTGAACAGTTATTTCTTGACTATTCAAAGATTTATTTATTTATTTATTTTAGAGACAGGGTCTTGCTCTGTTGCCCAGGCTGGAGTACAGTGCCACAAACATAGGTCACTGCAGCCTTGAACTCCTTGACTCAAGCAATCCTCCCACCTCATCCTTCTGAGTAGCTGGGACTACAGGTGTACACCACCATGCCCAGCTAATTTTTCTGTTTTTAATTTTTTTTAGAAATGGGGTCTTGCTGTGTTTTCTGGTGGTCTCAAACTCCTAGCCTCAAGTGATCTTCCCACACTGGCCTCCTAAAATGCTGGGATTACAGGCATGGGCCATAGCACCTGGCCCAAAAGATAAATGAATTTTAAAGAAATAAAAGAACTATTGCTCTGTAAAGTAAGTGAGGCCGGGCGCGGTGACTCATGTCTGTAATCCCAGCACTTTGGGAGGCCGAGACGGGTGGATCACAAGGTCAGGAGATCGAGACCATCCTGGTTAATGCAGTGAAACCCCGTCTCTACTAAAAATACAAAAAAATTAGCCAAGTGTGGTGGCAGGCACCTGTAGTCCCAGCTACTCAGGAGGCTGAGGCAGCAGAATGGCATGAACCCAGGAGGTGGAGCTTGCAGTGAGCCGAGATCGCGCCACTGCACTCCAGCCTGGGTAACAGAGAGAGACTCTGTCTCAAAAAAGAAAAAAAAAAAAAAGTAAATGAAGCATTTATTAAATTTATTTTTCTAAGAGCTTGTAGTGATTGAAAGGTAACACTGTAAAAACAAAAACTTGCAGTAGAGAATTTCATAGCAGGTCAATAAGTTCATGGTCAGGCTCTTAGACTGCTAGCATAGAAAATGTCAGAGCAGGCAGAGATACAACAAAAAAAGAGAATTTTAGACCAATTTCCCTGATGAACATCGATGCAAAAATCCTCAATAAAATACTGGCAAACCGAATCCAGCAGCAGATCAAAAAGCTTATCCACCACGATCAAGTTGGCTTCATCCCTGGGATGCAAGGCCAGTTCAACATATGCAAATCGATAAATGTAATCCATCACATAAACAGAACCAAAGAGAAAAACCACATGATTATCTCAATAGATGCAGAAAAGGCCTTTGACAAAATACAATAGCCCTTGATGCTAAAAACTCTCAAAAACGAGGCATTGATGGGACATATCTCAAAATATTAAGAGCTATTTATGACAAACCCACAGCCAATATCATACTGAATGGGCAAAAAACAGAAGCATTCCCTTTGAAAACTGGCACAAGACAGGGATGCCCTCTCTCACCACTCCTATTCAACATAGTGTTGGAAGTTCTGGCTAGGGCAATCAGGCAGGAGAAAGAAATAAAGGGTATTCAATTAGGAAAAGAGGAAGTCAAATTGTCCCTGTTTGCAGATGACACAATTGTATATTTAGAAAACCCCATCGTCTCGGCCCCGAATTTCCTTAAGCTGATACACAACTTCAGCAAAGTCTCAGGATACACAATCAGTGTGCAAAAATCACAAGCATTCCTATATGCCAATAACAGGCAAACAGAGAGCCAAACCATGAATGAACTATCACTCACAATTGCTTCAAAGAGAATAAAATACCTAGGAATCCAACTTACAAAGGATGTGAAGGACCTCTTCAAGGAGAACTGTAAATGACTGCTCAACAAAACAAAAGAGGACACAAATAAATGGAACAACATTCCATTTTCATGGATAGGAAGAATCAATATTGTGAAAGTGGCCATCCTGCCCGAGGTAATTTATAGATTCAATGCCATCCCCATCAGGCTACCAATGCCTTTCTTCACACAATTGGAAAAAACTACTTTAAAGTTCATTTGGAACCAAAAAAGAGCCTGCATTGCCAAGACAATCCTAAGCCAAAAGAACAAAGCTGGAGGCATCATGCTACCTGACTTCAAACTATACTACAAGGCTACAGTAACCAAAGCAGCATGGTACTGGTACCAAAACAGAGATATAGACCAATGGAACAGAACAGAGCCCCAGAAATAATACCACACATCTACAACCATCTGATCTTTGACAAACCTGACAAAAACAAGCAATGGGGAAAGGATTCCCTATTTAATAAATGGTGCCGGGAAAACGGGCTAGCCATATGTAGAAAGCTGAAACTGGATCCCTTCCTTATACCTTTTACAAAAATTAATTCAAGATGGATTAAAGACTTAAATATTAGATCTAAAACCATAAAAACCCTAGAAGAAAACCTAGTCCCATGCAGGACATAGGCATGGGCAAGGACTTCATGACTAAAACACCAAAAGCAATGGCAACAGAAGCCAAAATTAACATATGGGATCTAGGTAAACTAAAGAGCTTCTGCACAGCAAAATAAACTACCATCAGGGTGAACAGGCAACCTACAGAATGGGAAAAATTTTTTTACAATCTACTCATCTGACAAAGGGCTAATATCCAGAATCTACAAAGAACTTAAACAAATTTACATGAAAAAATGAACCCCATCAAAACGTGGGCAAAGGATATGAACAGACACTTCTCAAAAGAAGACATTTATGCAGCCAACAGACACATGAAAAAATGCTCATCATCACTGGCCATCAGAGAAATGCAAATCAAAACCACAATGAGATACCATCTCACACCAGTTAGAATGGTGATCATTAAAAAGTTGGGAAACAACAGGTGCTGGAGAGGATGTGGTGAAATAGGAACACTTTTACACTGTTGGGGGGAGTATAAACTAGTTCAACCATTGTGGAAGACGGTGTGGAGATTCCTCAAGGACCTAGAACTAGAAATACCGTTTGACCCAGCCATCCTGTTACTGGGTATATACCCAAAGGATTATAAATCGTGCTGCTATAACGACACATGCACACGTTATGTTTATTGCAGCACTATTCACAATACCGAAGACTTGGAACCAACCCAAATGTCCATCAATGATAGACTGGACTAAGAAAATGTGGCACATATATACCATGGAATACTATGCAGCCGTAAAAAAAGATGAGTTCATGTCCTTTGTAGGGACATAGATAAAGCTGGAAACCATCATTCTGAGCAAACTATCACAAGGACAGAAAATCAAACACCACATGTTCTCACTCATAGGTGGGAATTGAACAGTGAGAGCACTTGGACACAGGGTGGGGAACATCACCCAGTGGGATCTGTCGTGGGGCGGGGGGATGGGGAAGGGATAGATGGGGTAGGGATAGCATTAGGAGATATACCTAATGTAAATGACAAGTTGATGGGTGCAGCACACCAACATGGCACATGTATACATATGTAACAAACCTGCACCTTGTGCACATGTGCCCTAGAACTTAAAGTATAATTTTAAAAAAGAAAAGAAAATACAACAACAACAACAAAACTGTCAGAGCATTCTGTCTAGCATCAGAACCAGCTCCCTGGCCTAAGTAGCTGGGAGTGGGTGGATAGGGTGTCTGGCTGGAATCACCCATACCAGTCTCTTCCCAGTGCACCTGCTGCTACCGCTGAGGATGGAAAGCAGAATCTTTCTGGAATATCTAATGTGCTGGGGTCTGGAAGGTGAGAAGCAAGACAGTTGTGAAGGCTTGGGGTTTTTTTTTTTTTTTTTTTTTTTTTTTCCCCCAGCATCATTTGCCAAGGTCCCAGGGCACGGCCACCAGCTTGATCGGGTTGAGACTGCTGGGGCAGGCATCCATCTCTCTAGCCCTGAAGTGTAAGTGAGGCCCACCTCTGCATCAGTGCTGGCAGCTTCCAATCAAGGCAGCGTGACTTTGGAATCACACCTGACCAGAGTTTAAGGAAGCCTCCTCTTTACCAAACCAGGTCTATAGTCACCCAGTTTTACTGTGAAGATTCAGCCGAGTGATTCTGCAAGCCACTTAATAAATCCATTTTTTTAACTGGCTGAACCAGTTCAGTTCTCTGCAACTGATCTCTGACTGCACAGGGCCCTAACTTATTATATTTGTAGATATTGTAGTGCTGCCTGTTCTGTGTGTTTCAGAAAATAGGACAAGTGCTGGCAGGTATAGTTTGATGACTTTTGGAGGCTTGGCAGTGAGCTGGAAGTGTGGTTTTCAAACTATGTTCTAGAGAACATGGAAGTTCTATATTATAAATACTGCAATTTCATGTAAGATCTCATTTGAAAAATGAGGTGATGCTAAACTGGTAAAAAAAAAAAAATAAGGTAAAATCGATACACAATAAAAATTAAATAGGCCAGTAGTATGGGAAAAAAACGGAGGGAAGGAGGGAAGGAAGGAAGCACGGAAGGAAGGAAGGAAGGAAGGAAGGAAGGAAGGAAGGAAGGAAGGGGGGGGAGGGAGGGGGGGGGGAGGGAAAGGAAGGAAGGAAAGGAAGGAAATGTTATGAGGAAATTTCAGAAGACAGGGAGAAAGGCAGGGAGGGAGGGAGGGAAGGAAATGAATAAATGTCCTTTATACTCAGCAGGAGTCCTTAAATACTTTAATTTGCTAAAACATTATCTCTTAGTTTTCTCGCACTTGATGTAATGAATGTCCTGCGAGGTAGTTTTGTAAAAACTGAATCAATCTTTAAATAAAACGTGGATTTGGGGCTGAGAATTAACCATAGTAAGGAATATGTCAAAAATGTCTTCAATATAGTGAAATATGCTTTTGTGATATAAGCATCTCCCCACTTCGTCCTTTATCAACTAGGATTTTCATATATGAGGTTTGCTGAAAAAAAGGCAGCGTTTGTCCAGGTTTGCTCACTTGGCTCCCAATTCACCCATAAGAAAGAATATTCTTGTAAAAGATCGTGTGGATTCATGATGCATTTGTGCTTACTTTAAAAAACAAAGTTGGGCCGGGTGCAGTGGCTCAGGCCTCTAATCCCAGCACTTTGGGAGGCCGAGGCAGGCGGATCACGAGGTCAGAAGATCGACACCATCCTGGCTAACACCGTGAAACCCCGCCTCTACTAAAAATACAAAAATGATGAGCCGGGCGTGGTGGCAGGTGCCTGTAGTCCCAGCCGCTTGGGAGGCTGAGGCGGGAGAATGTTGTGAACCCGGGGGGCGGAGCTTGCAGTGAGCCCATATTGCGCCACTGCACCCAGCCTGCAGCCTGGGCTAGAATGGGAGACTCCATCTCAAAAATAAAAATAAAAATAATAAAAAATAATAATAAAAAAAACAAAGTTGGTCAGATATCCTTAGGAATCTCTTGCGATTAAAATTTCTGGATTGAAACTCTAGAAGAGATTTCTTAAACTTTGAAGCAATTGTTTAGTTAATAGGGACCTGAGAGATTCTATGCCCTTTACCAGATATATATATATATATATATCTTCTAGGATTACTTTGCAGATGGGACATGGGTAAAAAAGCATGGACTGAAGTGAGGAGAAGATATGATGAATGACAAGGGTGTGAACCCTCACGCACTATTATTTTAGAGGGTCTTTCCGTGATCAGGGACTATGATGAGGAAACAGTCTTGGCAGTGAGAGAGGTCTTAGAGAAGATTTAGGTTCTCCTGTTTCTTGTGTGTGTGTGTGTGTGTGTGTGTGTGTGTGTGTGTGTGTGATGGAGTTTTGCTCCTGTCACCCAGGCTGGAGTGCAGTGGCGTGATCTTGACTCACTGCAACCTCCGCCTCCGGGGTTCAGCGATTCTTGTGCCTCAGCCTCCTAAGTAGCTGGGATTACAGGCACCCGCCACCATGCCTGGCTAATTCTTATATTTTTAATAGAGACAAGGTTTCACCATGTTGGCCAAGCTGGTCTCCAACTCCTGACCTCAGGTGATCCACCCGCCTAGGCCTCCCAAAGTGCTGGGATTACAGGTGTGAGCCACCACGCTTGACCTAGGTTCTCCTGTTTCTCTTTCTTCCTTTGCGGCCAGGCTGTTGTTAAACCTGGAGTATAAGCCACCTTTTTATAAAGTTAACCTAAGACTTTTCAGTGCTGAAGAGGGAGCTATAGTGTTGGAAAGGTAGCATATTTCCAAAGCCATTTCAGAAAATCAATCTTGGTGTAAGAGTAAACTATTCCATTCTCTCTCTGCTATACCCACGATACCCCATCCTAATCCAGACACCTAGCTAATTTGGTTTTCCTGATGTGAAAAATACTCTAATTCAAAAAATAACCCTCCATCAACTTTCAAAGACAACATAGAAGAAAGTAGGCAGGTTTTATCTATTATTTATACCTTTCTAAATCCAAATTAGATTTGATCTGGCTTCATCAAAACTAATAAAAATATAAAAGAACCATTAAAATAAGAATTAATACAAGTAACAGTTGGGTAAAATATGCGTTCCAGAAAAATTAAGGTAAAGATGATTGCTGCAATTGCAGTTAATATTAGAAAATAAGACAAAAGAAGAAATGTAAGGAGTTACGTGGATTGCATTACTTAAGACAAGGTTTATACCAGCTCGTTAGAAAAAAAAAGTTTTAAGGTATTGTCTTCCAACAATTCTTGTATCTTAATGTTCTTGACATCCGATTATCTAGTAAGCAGTTATATGTCACAGTTGTTTTATGCAATGTTTTCCATGTGGCTATATCTTTATCATTAAACTTCAAAATCCAACAACAGAGTATTAAGTCATGCAGTGAGAAGGCCATAACTTGGGATCTGTAGCTTTCCAGGGATCTAATTTAATACATGGAGCAAGTTGATATAGTCTTGATAATTGCTTTAGCACTCAGGTGATTTGTCCTTGGCTAATTAGTTGTCTTAGAAGGTTGGGTAACTTCAGCTGGAGAGGAATATTTGAGAGGCAGTTCATTGTTGAAGACCTGAATGGCAAAAGAGAGTTGGAAAAGTCATTTCTCCCACAGTGACAAAATCCCAAAATTTTTAATATGTTCGAATAATACCAGCTGCTACTCTACACTTTCCCCAGGAATGAGATTGGAAATTTATGGATTCAGATGCTCTACTTTTAGATGTTCTGCAGTGGTTTGGTTGGAACAAGAGATGAGACATTAGAAAATGTTACCTGAACTATGTATTAGGGAAAAGATTTTGTTTATCCATCTCTTTTGTTTCCCTTTGCCGTGAAAACTCTATCTAAATAAAACCTGTTCACCACGCCTTGCTGTTTTCATAAATGCAGAATATATTACACACTTTTTTAAATTAAAAGTTTCTGGCAGAGTTCATTTTTTTTTGAAAGCTAATTTTCAAATATGATCCTTTAGGTTTATTTAACAAGTTCCTCCACATTTTTAGCACCGGCTTTTAAAGAACAGTCTATGAAAAGTTAGAAATAAGATTAAGATGCAAGCCAGTTTTATGGCATACACCCAAGTAGAACTTCATCCTTGGTATTCTCATCCTAGCAGTGGCCTCCAGAAGGCTGCCTGCTGATGTCCAGAAACTGAGATTTAGGGCAGTTTCTCATATTTCCGGCTCAGCAGAGGAACATCGTAAGCTACACGTTCTGCATTGCTGGAGGGTAGATTATGTCTTCTTAGGCAAAGGAGTTACTGAAAGGTCCTGGTCTGCTGCCATCCAGATTTCACAAGTTAGCTCTGTGGTATGGATTTGAAAGTAAGCAGGCCCCTGTCTGGAGATGAGGTTCTGTCTGGAGCAGGGAGGAGCCGGACTTTCCATCCAGGAAAGCTGCTTTCGTGCACGGCAGCAGGCGAGAGCCCCAAGGCACCACCATGACGGTCTTTGGTTTCTTGTGATTCTGAGCCACCCTCTTAGGGGCTGTTATGGGAGGAATTGTGACTACCCTCTCCCAAATTCATATGTTGAAGTCCTAACTCCTAACACTTCAGCATGTGGCTGTATTTGGAGGTAGGAACTTTAGAGAGGTGATTACATTAAAACGAGGCCATAAGTGTAGGTCTTAACAGATTTGGATATAGACATGTATAGAGAAAAGACCATGTGAAGACATAAGAAAAAGACAGCTATCTACAAGCCAGGGAGAGAGGCTTCAGAAGGAACCCACACAGCTGACACCTTGATAAAAATAACTCTGTTGTTTAAGTCCCTTAGTACTTCATTGTGGCAGCCTGAACAAATGAGTACAGGGACTCCTGTCTTCTTCTTACTTCCTGTCTCCTTTGAGGGGAATGTCAGGCTTATGACAGTTGTCACAAACATATTGTGTGTCTTTCTTCAAGACATTAAAATTATGTTTGTCAAGCTTTCCATTCACTTTAATTTGTTTTTATTTCAGCACATCAACTTGGTTTATTAGCAATGCAAGGGGAAAGTTTAAAACCTTTTTGTGTATAGACTCCATTTGCATGGCTACTTTTCTTTTCGGTGACTCTCAAGCCCCATCATCAAATTCAGCAAATGGAAGTTGTTTGACATCTAACTGATTTAACTGCATCCTATCAAGCGAAGCTCCTATTTTCAGCCTGCTGAGTTTGGCTTCTCAAAAGTTGGTTAATGTCATTAAAAATGATATTCCCACCAACTTTTCATTTGCAGAATTTGCTAAGGTGTTAATTGGCTTTCAGACATCCCTGGCTACACATCTCCCTGTAACATAAAGCTTAAGATGATAAAAATAAATTATTTGTTTTCCCCTCTCTTTCTTCCCCAAGTTTTGACCACTCTCAGGTTTTTTTTTGGTTTTTTTTTTAATCTTCATTCATGTATTTATTAAGAATCAATTTGGTTTCTGGCACCGCTAAAGGTGCCATGATGAGTTATTTTAAAAATATATAAAATCTGGTTCTTGTATTTAAGGAATTTTCAGTATAACTAAAGACACATGGTAACTATGTAAGGACTGACTTTAAAATATCCATAAATCAAAGACTTCCCGGATGAAACTCTGATTACGCCCAGCCACCCTGGACTCCTGGCTGTTCCAGCAGTCTCTCCCCAGCACCTACGTCCCTGCTGCTCTCTGCCTGGATTCACCCCACAAATGCAGTTTCCCATGCCCACATCTAGACTTCTGCCCATCAGAGAGCCCTCCGGCTGGGTAAAATATTAATAGCACCCCTGCTGCCAGTCTCTGTCTCCTTACCTGCTGCATTCTAGTTTCGTGACACTTCTTTAATAGAACAGTGATTCTCAGACTTCTAGCCCTACCTCCTGAGTTTCTGATTCAGTAGATCTAGGGTGGACCTCAGAATTTGCATTTCTTACAAGTTCCCAGGTGACATAGATGCTGTAGGTCAGGGAACCACTGATGGAGGGTGAGACACGCCCTCAGAAAGAATGAAATTGTTATTTCAGTGATCACCATCACCACATAAGGGCATGTGAATCAGTCCCCAGTGGAGAATAGAAAGTTGTCATTTTACATTGGCAGGAAAATTTAGAGGCCCTTGCAGGGAGGAAAGTCAGAGGTCAGGCCTGGATCGTGTCCTGACACTAGACGATTGAATCCCAGCACAGGTGACTAGCCTGGACCTCACTGAAGTACTCTGAGCCTCCCTCCTGACCCAGGTCTCTCTCTCCCCCTATTTTTTGCCATTCTTCTTTTTGATCCCTACTTGATCTCTGAATCACCTCATCTGCCACCTCATCCCCCAGCTGGACACCCTTAGAAATGCACATAGACTCAACATCTGACCTCTGCCCTGGTGCTCGGATCTCGGAGGGTGATCTTTTCTTATGCCTTCGTGCCACTCTGCACATACATCCCAGGTCACTTCATTCAAGGATTTCCCACACCAGTGTCCTGTCCTTCTCCTGCCCCAGGGACACACTGGCTCCAACCATGGTCAGTTTAGCAACCAGATGTTGATATAATTCATGGTGTGGATGAGGCAGAGGACCAGTGCTTAAGGCCAGTGCACCTGAGGATGTCCCTGGAAAAGAAAGTTCCCTTGGAACAAGATGCTCTATGCTTTGATTCAGTAATTGGCCTTTCTTGATTCTAGGGCTAGGCACGGTCTTGTGCTTTCATTTGGTTCATAAAAGGAACCACATAATGTACGAGTCTTTTTTTTTTTTTAAGAGACAGGGTCCTGTTCTGTCACCCAGGCTGGAGTACAGTGATATAGTCATAGTTCTACAGCCTCAATCTCCTGGGCTCAAGCGATCCTCCCACCTCAGCTTCTCAAGGAGCTGGGACTACAGGTGTGTACTATCAATTACACTTGGATTTTATTGTTGTCGTTGTTAATTTTGTAGGGGCGGGGGGTCACTATGTAGCCCAGGCTGGTCTCAAGTTTCAGGTGGTCATCTACCTCAGCCTCCAAAACTGCTGGAATTACAGGCATGAACCACCAAGCCCAGCCTATAGGAGCCTTCTTAAAAGTAAAAGCTCAGTTAAAACTACATACCAATGCCAGCAATGTACAAGGTGCTTTATTAGGTGGAAAGAAAGAAAATCATTCTTTTAAGAAATGCTCACTGGCCAGGCGTGGTGGCTCGTGCCTGTAATCCCAGCACTTTGGGAGGCCGAGGTGGGCGGATCACCTGAGGTCAGGAGTTCGAGACCAGCCTGGCCAACATAGTGAAACCCTGTCTCTACTAAAAATACAAAAATTAGCTGGGTGTGGTGGCAGGCACCTGTAATCTCAACTACTTGGAAGGCTGTGGCAGGAGAATCACTTGAGCCCGGGAGGTGGAGGTTGCAGTGAGTAGAGATCGTGCCATTGCACTCCAGCCTGTACGACAGAGTAAGACTCCATCTCAAAAATAAATAAATAAATAAATAAAGTCCAGGCATAGTGGTTCATGCCTGTAATCCCAGCACTTTGGGGGCTGAGGCAGGTGGATCACGAGGTCAGGAGATCAAGACCATCCTGGCTAACACGATGAAACCCCATCTCTACTAAAAATACAAAAAAATTTGCCGGGCGTGGTGGCGGGCGCCTATAGTCCCAGCTACTCAGGAAGCTGAGGCAGGAGAATGGTGTGAACCTGGGAGGCGGAGCTTGCAGTGAGCCGAGATCACACCACTGCACTCCAGCCTGGGCGACAGAGCGAGATTCCATCTCAAAAAAAAAAAAAAAAAGATGCTCACCAAATATGTACCAGGCACTCTTAAGTTAATAAAAGAACCACAAACCTCTGAGCTTCTGGAGCTTCCATTCTCTTGGAGGAGGCAGCTGATAAAGAAATAAAATATATACTAGATGGTGTAAGTGCTGTGGAGAAAAATAAAGCAGGAGAAGGGATACAGAGAGTGCTGAAGACATGAAGATGGGAGAGTTGTAATTTTATGAAGGATGGACGGGGGAGCCTCACTCAGAAGGCAGCCTTTGAGCCATGACCTGGAGCATGTGAAGATGTAAGCCATGCAGATATCTGGGGGAAGAGAGTTCCAGGCAGAGGAACAGTCAGTGCAAAAGCCAGAGAAAGAGCATGCCTGGAGCATTCAAGGAACAGCAAAAAGGTCATTGCAATTGGAATGATGTCAGAAAGGTAACAGGCCAAATATTATATGGCTTTTCCAAAACAAAGACTCTGGCTCCACTGGCCACATTGGAAAGAGAATGTCTACTACATTGCAGAGTTAGGATCAGTGGCGCCACTTCAGATTTAAAGACTATTCTGGCTACTAGGTTTGGAACAGACTAAAGGCAGCATGGACAGGAGCTGGGAGACCAGTTAGGAGTCTTGCAGTAATCCAGGAAGATGGGAGTGTTAGCAGAGTGAGTAGAGAAAAGAATCTGGGTTCTGTAGATGCTTTGAAATGAGACTAAGGTTGGCTTCTGCCATCCAGGGGTTTGTGTTTTAATGGAGAAGGCATAGATGTAAGAAACTCTTTTTTTTTTTTTGGAGACAGAGTCTCACTCTGTTACCCAGGCTGGAGTGTAATGGTGCCATCTTGGCTCACTGCAACCTCATGCCTCCTGGGTTCAAGCAATTCTCCTGCCTCAGCCTCCTGAGTAGCTCAGACTACAGGCACGCACCACCACACCCGGCTAATTTTTCTTTTCTTTTTTTTTTTTTTTTTTGAGACGGAGTCTCGCTCTGTCGCCCAGGCTGGGGTGCAGTGGCCGGATCTCAGCTCACTGCAAGCCCCACCTCCCAGGTTAACGCCATTCTCCTGCCTCAGCCTCCCGAGTAGCTGGGACTACAGGCACCCACCACCTCGCCCGGCTCAATTTTTGTATTTTTTAGTAGAGACGGGGTTTCACTGTGTTAGCCAGGATAGTCTCGACCTCCTGACCTCGTGATCCGCCCGTCTTGGCCTCCCAAAGTGCTGGGATTACAAGCGTGAGCCACTGTGCCTGGTCGATGTAAGAAACTCTTAACCCAGGATATGATGCAAACATCACCATAGTAGCTAACATTTGCTAAGCACTTACTCTGTGCTAGGCAGTATCTAACATACCAATCAGCAAAGCCAAGATTGGAACCCAAGCAGCCTATCTGTAGAAGCTACATACTTAACCACTACAATGTACGAAAAAGTAAAAAAGACAAAGATCTTATTTGGATAACTTGGAGAATTTTTAATGAAAAGTAGCATTTGATTTGGGTTTTGAGGGATGACTAGAAATTGATAGTTTGAAAAGGGGGACGGTCTGTCATGAGAGCAGTAACTATAATAATAAGATTCCACTAATAACCACATAGTGGTCACTTGAACATTCCAGCAATGAACCTGGAGCCACAGGGGCATATTTCTCTTTACAGAAGTTATTCCACCCTAACCCATGCCATTCATACCTGTAGCTACAGCTGCTCCCACAACCCCAATAAAGAGGGCACTAAGTATACCCAGAAGCAGCCAGTAGAGTAATCAGGGTCACCTCATCTGGGTTCCATTAGTTACCCTGTTTGTGACATTGGGCAAGTTAATCAATCTCTGAGCCCTTTCTGTAAATACCTACCTCATAGAGTAGAGTTGATCCTTGAGCAATACAGGGATTAGGGGCGCTGACTCCCCATGCACTTGGAAATTCACATATAGCTTTTGACTCCCCCAAAACTTAACTACTAATAGCCTACTATTGAGCAGAAGTCTTGCCAATAACAGAAGTCATCAATTAACACATATTTTGTATGTTCGATGTATTCTATAATGTATTTTTACAATAAAGTAAGCTACAGAAAAGAAAATCTTACTAAGACAGTCATAAAAGAAACTGTATTTACTATTTATTTAGTGGAAGTGGGTCATCATTAAACTCTTCATCCTCATCATCTTCACATTGAACAAAGCTGAAGAAGAGGAAGAGGGGTTGGTCTTGCTGTCCGAGGGGTAGCAGAAGCAAAAGGAAATCTACCTACTGTTAAGAATGGCAAATATCCGACTTATTGGTGGCAAATATATGCGGGTCTGCAGCAATCTCGATTCTTGCCTCCTTAGAAGAAACCATTCGACTGAGGGGCCTAAGGCAGAAAAAGAAACCAAGGCAAGTTTCAGGGCAGGAGTGGAAGTTTGTTAAAAAAAAACTTTAGAACAGGAAAGAAAGGAAAGTACATTTGGAAGAGACCCAAGCAGGCACCTTGGAGATCAAGTGCGGCATTTTTATATATTGGCATATTTCTGGGGTCTTGTGTCCCTTTTCCCATGATTCTTTCCTCTGGGTGGGCCGCCCGCATCCACAGTGACCTGTTAACGCTTAAGAGTTGAGCATGCTCAGTGTGTTTACTGCAGTTGTACGCATGCTCACCTGAGGCAGTCTTCTGTTTTCCAATGGCATGACCCCAGAAGGTCATGCTTCGCCATTTTGTCTCTAACTGTGCATACCAAAGTCTAGTGGCCCAGTTTCTGAACTGCCAATTACCAATTTCAAGTGTTTTTGTTTATAGGGAAACTGCCTTTCCCTGGCACTGGCTGCAACCAATTATTGTTTTAGAGAGACCATTAACAACCACCTGGCCATCACCTGATGTTTGCCCGACGTTCCTGGTGGGGTTGGAGGGAGCCCTCTCCTGCCCTGCTCATGCCCGGCTGGCTGCCTACTGTAACAATAGAAGTGGACCCACACAGCTCAAACTGTATTGTTCAAGGGTCAACTGTAGTTGTACATAGCCAGTGAGATTATATAGGTCATGTTCTTAATACACTGCCTGATATGTAGTAAGTACTCTGTAAATTAGCTGATAGTCATAGCGTTGAGGTTTTTTTTTTTTTTTTTTTATATCTGTTCCATTCTAAGATAGGACATTACCAATTTCATTTAGAAATATTTACATCATACTGGTTAAAATTAAGACATTTCTCATTTGTGATGTACTCACTTTTAACTAATTTATTTTTACCGATGATGTTAACTCAAACCTCATCTCTTTCCGAATTCAAAAAAATATTCTGTCATTGTCCTTTTACATCATGTTTCATTTGCTAAGTTCATAAGTTATTTTATAATAATTAACATTTTAGATTGGTCGGCTGAAATCTGATAGTCTTTATTCTCATTGGTAACATGTCATTGAATTATATTTTAGGTTATCTTGGATATCATCTCTAAATTCTAATGGCCACTCTATAATGCATTGTTCTTTTCAGTTCTGTCTTTCAGTTCCTGGGTTCATCAGATCTAAGAATGTGACTGAGGTATTCCAGCATGGAGAGAGTTAATGTGAGGTTGAATGTGGATAATTCTTCAGAAAGAGTCCAAAAAATATAGAAATTATGCTAATAGGAAAGAATGAGTATCAGAAGATTTCTAGCAATATAGCAGCATGAGGGATCTTAGATGCTAACTATACCCCTTGTCACCACAAACACATAGAGACCTAGGATAAAATATAATAATAACAAAAAATAATAATAATACATGGCAAGTTTGAAA
The DNA here is from genome assembly GCF_002776525.5 of Piliocolobus tephrosceles. Taxonomy (NCBI): domain Eukaryota; kingdom Metazoa; phylum Chordata; class Mammalia; order Primates; family Cercopithecidae; genus Piliocolobus; species Piliocolobus tephrosceles. The sequence goes on along the minus strand of NC_045442.1, from coordinate 106,959,448 downwards.
GAAAGGAAAGGAAATCCCCAGATTCCGAAAGTAAAGAAGAACATCAAAGTGGAAATAACAATGGACATGTATATTTCAGAGTTGGGTACCAAGTCTTTGAACTAGGACTTTGCTACTTACTTAGCAACAGGCAAATGAACAGATAGATGGACTAGTCGCCCCTGTGTAAATATCCTAGAGGTTCAAATAGCTGATCATTTATTTTTTTAAAATGGGTAGATAAAACTCTAATCATAGCCCAGGAAAGCGGCAAAGAGGTTTGCCTCTGACCCAAGAATTGGGGCAGAAAAAGGAAAATTTTCTGGGAGAAACAAAAACCCCAGACAAGAACCATGCACAGGGATGAAACCTGGACTTATACCACCTGCATTTTGGGGACTCCCCACAGTATATCAGTCAGGATAGGCTAGTTAATGCTGCAATAACAATTCCCAAATCTCAGTGGCACTTATCACAACCACTGTTTATTTCTTGCTTAAGTTGCTTGCCCAGTGTGGCTCGGCAAGAGCTCCTGCTTGTCATAGCCACCCAGGGTCCCCATGCTGATGGAGGCCCCATCTCAACATGTCACAGAAGCAGGACAAAGGGAGCATAAGAAATCTTGGCTCGTAAAGCTTCTGCAAGAAGTGATGCTTTGGGTAAAAGAAGTCAGCCATGATTACCTCCAAAGGGGATAAGAAAGTGCAGTCCAACAGTGGACCTGGAATATTTGTGAACAATACACAATCACACCAAGTCTATATGTTAACATAAAAGTAATCAGGATCATTGAAATCCCTAGTCCAGAGTATTCAGCTGAAGAGAGAAATAGTCAACCAGAATATAAATACAAGGAAATCTGACAGTCTGAGGAGAGAAAACATGAAAGGGCAATTTAGAGACAGGATAAAGAAACCAGGGCCACCTATGTCTAAGAGGAATTCTGGAAGATAAGGCTAGAAAAAAATTAGGGAAAGACAATAGTGGATAAGAGCATAGATGAGAATTTTTCTAGAATTGAAGACAAACCTGAGGCTTAAGATTGAAAAACAACACAAAATTCCAAGCAAGAAACATACACACATATATACACACACACACACACACACAGAGAGAGAGAGAGAGAGAGAAAGAGAGAGAGAGACACCCACTTAGGAGAAATTGCAAAACATCAAAGATCAAAAGAAAATTGTAAAAGCAGCTGGAGAGAAATGACAGGTTACTTAGAAAGAAAAGAAAACTTCATACCAGCATGCTTTTATAAGTCAGGAAGTCAGAAAGCAAGAGTAATAGCTTCAAAATCCAAGGGGAAAAAGTTACCATCAACCTATATATATATATATATATTTTTTTTTTATCCAGCAAAGTTCTTTATTTGTGAGTGAGGGCAAAAAGAGCCCATTTTAAGATAAACAAGATTAGGAGTATTTACAATTCACAGACTCACTGAAAGTACTATTACTATATGTATTTCACACAAAAATCCTTAATACAATACAAGCAAATCAGATTCATCAAGGTGTAAAAGCAATATATTACAATCAAGTGAGATTTATTACAGGTATGCACGGCTGGTTCAATATTTGAAAATTTATAAAGTAATCCACCATATGAACAGGCCGAAGAGGGAAAATCATATGATCGTGTCAACTGACCGTTAAAAAATATTTGATAAAATCCAACAACAATTCATGATTAAAAAAACACAAAAGGCTGGGCGCGGTGGCTCACGCCTGTAATCTCAGCACTTTGAGAGGCCGAGGTGGGCAGATCACGAGGTAAGGAGAGTGAGACCATCCTGGTTAACACAGTGAAACCCCGTCTCTACTGAAAATATAAAAAATTAGCCGGGTGTGGTGGCAGGCGCCTGGAGTCCCACCTTCTCGGGAGGCTGAGGCAGGAGAATGGCGTGAACCCAGGAGGTGGAGCTGGCAGTGAGCCGAGATGGCGCCACCACACTCTAGCCTGGGCGACAGAGCGAGACTCCATCTCAAACACACACACAAACACACACACACACACACACACACACACAACTCCTAGCAAATTAGGACTAGAGGTGAACTTTTTCACTTCATAAAGAGCATTTACCAGAAACCTACAGCCAACATCATACTTTCCCTCTCAGATTGGGAACAACCAGGAGTGTCTGATCTTACCACTCTTAACATAATTCTGGACATGCTAGCCACTGCAATAGGCAGGAAAAAGAAATAAAAGGCATGTAGTTTGGAAAGTAAGAAATAAAACTGTCTCTGTTTGTAAATGACATTATCTACATAGGAAATCCAATGAATGTACCAAAACGAAACTCTCCTAGAAGTAATAAGTGAGTTCAAGATCAACATACAAAATCCATTGCATTTCTATATAGTAAGAATGAGCAAATGGAAGCCAAAATAAAAAACACTTACCACTTACAGTTGCTCCAGAGAACATGAAATACTTAGGTATAAATAAAACAAAACATGTATATGATCTGTATGTTGAAAATTACAGTATGCTGATGAAAGAAGTCAAAGACCTAATAACTGAAGAGACATACTATTTTCGTAGATAGGAAGATTCAGCCACGTAAAGACGTCACCCCTCCCCCAAAAGATCTATAGGTTTAAAAATATTCCTATAAAAACCACAGCAAGATTTTTTTCTAAACATAAACAAGCTTGTTCTAAAATTTATATAGGCAAAGGAGCTTGAATAGCTAAAACTATTTTAACAAAGAAAAATGAAGTTGGAGGAATTAGTCCACCAGATTTTTAGGCTTCTTATAGAGCTACAATAATCAGGACTGTGTAGTATTGGCAGACACATAGGTCAATGAAACAGAATAAAGAACCCAGAAATAGACCCACCCCAATACACCCTCTTGATTTTTACAAAATTGCAAAAGCAATTCAATGGAGGAAAGATAGCTTTTTTGGCATATGGTACTGAAGTAATGGGATAGCCATAGGCTCCCCTCAAAAACTTAAACCTGAGTCTCACACTTAATACAAAAAGAAAAAAAACTCAAAATAGATCATGAACTTAAATGTAAAGTGGAAAACCATAAAACTTTCATATAAAAAACAGAAGATATTATTCAGGAACTGGAGCATTGTGAAGATTTCTTAGATATGACAGCGGAAACATGATCCATAAAAGGAAAAGTTGATCATTGGATCTTATTCTATTTATTTATTTATTTATTTATTTATTTATTTATTTATTTATTTATTATTTTTTGACACAGAGTTTCGCTCTCATTGCCCAGGCCGGAGTGCAATGGCACGATCTCAGCTCACTGCAACCTCCGCCTTCCTGGTTCAAGCGATTCTCTTGCTTCAGCCTCCCGAGTAACTGGGATTACAGGCATGCACCACCACACCTAGCTAATTTTGTATTTGTTTTAGTAGAGACGGGATTTCTCCATGTTGGTCAGGCTGGTCTCAAACCCCTGACCTCAGGTGATCCGCCCGCCTCAGCCTCCCAAAGTACTGGGATTACAGGCGTGAAGCCACCGCGCCCGGCTTTTTTTTTTTTTTTTTTTTTTTTTTTTTTTG